>NW_010317648.1:0-248 GCF_000700745.2 Antrostomus carolinensis
AGGCCTGCCGCTGCACCGCTCCCTGCGCTCACGGACCGCCCGTCCATCCGTCCGTCCCCACGCTGCTCTGCCCATCTGTCCGTGCATCCCCACGCTGCCCCGCCTGTCCGTCTGTCCATTCTTCCCCCCAGACTGCCCTGCTGTCCATCCGTCCCTCCATCACCAGGCTGCCCCACCTGTCCTTCCGTCCAGCCCCACGCTGCCCTGCTGTCCATCTGTCCATTCCCATGCCGCTCAGAATGGACGCC
>NW_010317648.1:371-3350 GCF_000700745.2 Antrostomus carolinensis
AGGTCCCTGCAGATGGGTGAGATGCAGGGCCGTGCTCCCCGGCAGAGCTGCCCACGGCAGCGCCCAGGGCCACGGGGGCCGGTTTCGCTCACTGGTTCGGCCTGGCACAGATGCTGTCATGTCCGAGAAGAGAACAACGCCGGCAGCGAGGCGTGTGAAACCCTGTCCCGGCAGCTGGTGATGGGGGCAGGGGCTTTGTGTGTCCCTCCCCCGGGAAAGCCACAAGCAACCGGGGCCAAGGTTGTCCCTGCGCCCTGTAACACACCCAGCCCAACCCAGGGTCCCTGACCCCCAACTCCATCATCCAACGCAGCAAACAGTACAAATGAGGAACAAGGGTGACAAAGGATGTGGCAGTGGGAGGTGTGCTAGGGGGCAGCTGCCAAAATCCAGCCAGAGTCCGGGCATCTCTGCAGGATGGAGGACATCTCCCGCTCAGCCAGGAACCATCCAATGGGTTTCAGCAGCAGCTATTGCAGCCAGTTCAGGTCAAGACGGGAGAGAAGGTTAAATTAATAAACAACTTGACCTGTTCTTGCACAGTGAACTGATTTATGAACCATTTCTCCTTTATGGGTATTGGGTTAAGGCCAGACATTTTTGACGATAACTCTGTAATGTGTATCAGTGGTAACTGGAGAATAACCTGGCTAAACCCTGGAAATCACAGGTACTGCCTACACAGGCAGGCAGAGCTCGGCTTCAGTGCTGGCCACCAGCCGCATGGCAGCGTGCAAAACCCCACGGGCAGGAGTGGTCTTTTCTCATGCTCAGCACTCTGTGATGCCTCACCATGATAAACACTCATTAGGAAGACACAGTTCTTCCTTTCTTCTCCTTTTCAAAGCCAGCAACCGTACGGCATAAATTTCCCAAGTACATCTGAGACCTTGCCATGCTCATCCCAGGCTCTGCCACCACCGCCAGCCTGGCCCGGCCACTCCTTTGCTTCCTAAAGGCAAATAAGATGAAAGGGGACTCAGCTCTCGCCTTTTCATTTACGCGAGGTGCTTTAGTGGAAGGCTGGTGGGCTGCAGACAGCACGCAGCGATTTACTAAATGCGTTTTTAATCAAGCCATCTTTAATAAAACCATCTCAGGTCTTTATGTGGGCACCAAGGCAGTAATATAAATGCTCATTATTGTATTTCTTTTGTACTTCAGTTAAAAGTTACCTTCCTTCTACACTGCATGATCATCAACCAGAGCAGCCAGCCAGCCCAGCCTTTCCCCATGCCTCGGGTCTGGCAGCACTTCTAACCCCACAGCCAAGGCACGCGCAATGCTGTTCCCAGGCTGCCCATCCAGGGGCAAAATGCTTTAATAATCCCATCAGCACAGCCCCGGCAGCACGTCCTCAGCACTGCTGGGGTCCCTGGCTGGCAACACAGCCACCGGTACAAAGCACAGAGCTCGATGGACCTCCATGGGACACGCTCAGCCACGTGCCAAACAGACACTCAGAGACGGGCAGAAGTGCTGATGCGGTGGGAAGGAGAGGCTCAGGCTTGCTCCACCGCCTGCAATCCTCTGTGCATATGGGGGCGGTGAGGTTTGAGGGTAACCTGAAGAGCAAAGATCTGTGCATTTTGATGGGGATGTTTTTCCCACACGTTGCCCTTTTTTCCCCACACCATTCCCCATTTCCAGACTGAAGTGCTTCAGGGACAGTCGCTGCAGATATTTTCTGCCACCTTTGTGGGAGCTGTTGAAGAAAGGCCCAAATTGCCCTCATTCTTACGACAGATACATTTCTGGGTGCTTCATAAACACTAAGGGATTATTTCTGTCCGCTGATGCCAGCAGCACAGCAAGGATCGCTTTGAGCAGCGCAGCGCTGAAGGAGATACAGATTGGGTGATCCAAGTGACAGAGACATCAGAGTCTCAGCTAGAGTCTTAATTGCCTATTTCTAATTGCAATGTTTCTTATCCCACTCCTACTGCTCTGCTGTGCCTACTTGGAGCAAGATAGGCAGCTTCTGGTTTTACCTCAATATGACAACCTGTTTCTCCTAGAAGACACTTATGCATGGATTAATCGGACACAGTGAAAAGCACCACCAAGGAAGAGATGCTGTCACAAAAGCTGTACAGACCTGTGTGTGCATGCCAAGAGCACAGACAGCCAAGGAGAGCGTGGAGGAGAGGGCCATGCTGCTGTGAAGTCAAATAAACCTGTTGATTTGCAGACCACTCCCATATGATGCAGCAGCTACCATGGCATGCAAAATGAACACGATTTTTGCTGCTGGGTCTTGTTTTTACAACTCAGCTCTTTGACAGCAGTGTTCAGGCTGGAGTGCAATGCTGTCCCAGGAGAGGAAGCACCCTCGGTGCATCACCAAACCTCTCGCCACTCCTTTGAAGCGTGCTGGCTCTTTGGAGAGTGGCCATAGCTTTGGGACTTCTCGCAAAACCACTGCACAGATGAACTAAAATCTGCTGTCCTTCCAGTGTGCTGTAATCATTGACTTGTATCAAAAGGGCTGGCTTCCCTCCCAACTTCTTCTGCCTTGGAGCCAAACCACTGCTCCAGTGTTTGATGCAAATACTGAGAATCATTTAGCAACAGCAGCTCTTTTTTAAAAGCCAACACCAGTGCATTTTTGCCTAAAGGAAACATTGTTCTTTCTGGACAAGTTTTGCTCCGTTTTCCTCTAAGGCAGCACTGGGAGATCTCAGGACTGTGTCTCTAAAATATTCATGTGACAGCTATTCATTATTCATGTAGGCTCACAATGCTTGATTCAGCGGTACTGCCAGTCTCAGCCTGGCAAGCAGACCCATTACAAAACCCCCCACAAAGCACCCCGGCAAGAACACCAAGACAATTTTTGCTCTGTGCACAACTGCAGTTGCTTGAACCCCCTTATTTCCAGCTGTTCTCAGAAGCACCCTGGCACCGTAGGAACAGGGGGAACCCTCTCCGCAAGCTCCCCCACCTTTTGGTGAAGGTGTCAGTCCTCTCTCGGAAGAG
>NW_010317648.1:3372-4267 GCF_000700745.2 Antrostomus carolinensis
TGAAGGTGTCATTCCTCTCGCGGAAGAGCAGAACCCCGGGGAGGCTCTGAAGCAGGGCTGCCTGGCCAAGGCTGAGCCCCAAAAAGGCACCGACCCCGACGGGGCCCTCAGGCGATTTTTTTAGACTCTGCTTCTTCCACCAGCCCTATGAAGATAAAATCACTTCCCTGCCTGGCAGGGTGGGGGAAGGTAAATCAGAGAGAGCTGCCTTCGTCTTTGAAGGAGCAAAGCACCGAGTGGAAAGCTGGCAGAGGATTTCTCCAGCTCCCAGCGTGCCATCTCTGCCTGGGCAGGCTCATCCCTGCTGCCCACCGCTGCCCACATCGGTTCCTCCTCCACATGGGCAGAGATGGCCCCATGGTGGCAGACCCCAAGATGGGGCGTCGAGCAGAGGATGCTGCTCCGACATCACCTCTGCCCCCCCTTGGTTGGCAGTGGGGAGGGAGGATGGGTGCCTGGCACAGCCCCACTGGCCTGGTGAGTTCCCCCGAGGGTGCCATGACCCCCAAGGGAGGGCTCTGCACCCCTGGCCGCTGGTTGCCCTTCCAGTTATAGCTGTGGGTGCAGGAAGCACTGGGGCCGCCCGTGCAGGAAGCGGGGTGTGCCGCCCTTGGTGACTGAAAAACAACCACGGCAGAGGTGTGCCGCCACCACTATGGCCCTCCCGAGTGGCACAGCCCTGATCCTGGGGCTGTCCCTGGGCTGTGACACCACAAGCCACACTGGCATCGCCCTCGGTGCACCCTGGATCCAGGGCTGTCACTGTGTGGACCCCCAGCAGTCAACATGCTGCCCCGGCATTGCCTGAACCCCCCCACTCTGACCCCCAGAGCCCTGCCGGGGCAGGGCAGCCAGCAGGATGAGGTGCTGCTCCCCTTTGGAGAGGCAGGGGGGC
>NW_010317648.1:4286-8208 GCF_000700745.2 Antrostomus carolinensis
AGGAGGACATCAGGGTGACATGAGGTATCTATTAAGGGCTGTTAAGGACCTTTCTCCTGGAGCACAGAAAGTAAAAGTTGGAAAAAAAAAGACACAGAATAAAATCTGACTATGAATCACTCAGTTTGGAAATTATATTTCTAACTGTAAAAGCAGAATGAAGAGATGCTGGGAGATGCTGTCCCCTGCCCTGCCGACTCATCTCAGGCTGCCCCAGCTCCTGGCAGCAGGCAGCCATGGGCAGCAAAAAAAAACACTGCTGGTGACACCTGGATGACGGCCGGTGGAGCTGGGGGCCGTGGCACTTCACCTGCCCCCATCAATGGCCCATGGGGCCTGGGTGCTGCTCAGCCTTTCCGTTTCATGGAAAATCCTGACAGTTCAGCGTTTCCTTTGTCCCGGTTCGGAACAAAGAGTCGAAACTCTGACATTTAGCACAGTTACAGAGCCTCTGAGATACTTTGTTTTGGAAAATACTGAAATGCCGGTTTGAAATGTTTCGCTTTGACTGTCACTTTGGCTGCTGCAGTATGAGCTCTGTTGCCATCTGAGAGAAGAAAGCCTGGAGCATTTTCATATGCTGACAAAATCAATATATTCCCATGAATTATACTGGTCTTGTCATACCAACTTTTCCCAGCACCTTTTCCCGCTACTCTCCCCAACCAGAGACCTGCATCAGCTCCAGTTCCAGCTGCTGGGCACAAAAGCCATCCTAGAAGTCAGGCTGCTCTCTGCAGGGTTTTACCCTCTCTGACTGGGCAAGGTCCAGCATCTCCCGGTGCTGTAGCAGGGCAGCCAGCACGGGCAGCCTGGCATCCTGCTCCAACAGAGGCAGTGGGCAGCTGCCTGCACCCCAGCGGGGCAGCGAGCACCCCAGAGCCAAGAGGCTCATGGTGGGGTGCAACCACCATCTCCAGCACAGACTGGAGCAGCCAGGGGAGGAGGAGGATGGAGCAGGGTAGGCAGGGGGGTCTGCCAAGGGCCAAGTGCAGCACTCGCCGTGGTGCCGGCTGGCGCGGGGCAAGCTGGGCTGTGGTGGAGAGATGGTATCTGACAGACTTTCCCACGCCTCGCGCACGCTCTCGGGGCAGGCGCGTGCAGGCAGGTGATGCTCGGTAGCTGCTGGGGTATTGCATAAATAGAGAGCAGGCTGCTGTGCTCCCCCCAGGCTACAGGCCTGTGCAGATAAGCCCCCAGCGTGCATGTCCTACACAGCATGGGTGCTGCTGGCCTCACAGGCGGGGAAAGAGCTTCGTGCTTAGCAAGAACCAGGCAGCATGCCCTGGCCCCATAGGGCAGGCTCCTCTCTCGTTGTGCCTCAGCTTCTCCTCCTGGTAGTGAAATATGGACGTCCACCATCACAGGAATAGCCCCATGCTTAGGGCAAGTGCCCCAAGTTTAACTGGGCTGCTCCCTGCTGCCAGACTTTACCCAAACACTGCGGCACAGCTCCTCAGCCCAGCATGGGAGTAGGAGGGGTCAGAATTTTGTTTGGGAATTGCTGTCACAGGACACCATGACTTGCAATGTGCTCTTCTGTTGCAGAAGCATGTGGTGGGCCCAGAACTGAAGTAGCCACTGCACAGCAGGAAAGATGGTCCTGAATCTAATCAGGCCCATTAATGAAGCAAGGAAGGCTGCAATGGTCCCTGGCACAGCAAGGGCCTGAGCTGAGAGTTTCCATCCTTGAGCAGGGCTGTAACCATCAGACACCTTCCCTGCAGCTGCACTTCCAGCCTGTCCAGCGGGAGCTATGCTGGGGTGCTGCTGCCCCCCAGACACCACCTGGAGCCCACAGTGGGTCTCTGAGGGGCTGACAAGGAAACCTCTGCTCCGAGAAGGCAACGCAAAGTGCTGCCGACTTGTGAGCTGGGGAGGTGGTGGGGATGGCAAGGGGGTCAGAGCCCCTCCTTACCTTACATGCCACTGGGGTTTGCAGACAGGCACGCCCAAGGGCTGCCAGAGAGACACGGGGCTCGGCAGCCTGTGTGAGCCAGGCCATGAAAATTTAAGGTCTTCATTCCTGGACATGGGTCACTTTAACCAGGGTGACAGAGGCACCTGTGCAGCACGGCTCTGCAAACAGCTCCGTGGAGTAATTATCACAGTGTCCGTGCACCAGCGCCAGCCCCCAGCCACTAACTTGCCTCTGGAGGTGGCACCCCAGGGAGGTGTGGGGGGGTCCTTGCCCATCTTGTCCCACCCAGAGCAAACATCTGCCTGCAGAGCCACCAGCCCGAGACCCAGAACAGGCTCTTCTGCCCACAGCCAGAGGCAGGCAGGGCTTTGGCAAGGCAAGTCCTGCTCCCATGGAGAGGCTGCTGTGCCCACATGTCCCAGAGGAGCAGCCAGGGCTGCTCTTGGCCTTGCAGCTCACAGGATCCACTGAGCACGAGGCAGGCAGCACTCTGGGGGTGTGAGCTGGGAGCTGTGGGCTCTCAGCACAGTGGTTCAGCGGGACACTTCGAGAGAAGGCAGCTCTGTGGGAGTGCCACACCACGTGTGGGTGTCACATGTCACCCTAAGCCATTGGATTTATTTTATGGGCACAGCAGTGTCTTCTGTTCTCACCTTGCAAGACAAAAGAGAGAAGAAAAGCACACTGGATGCTTCTGGAGATGAAATTAATTAGCTGTACAAACCAAAGTGTTTATCTCCCTGCTCTGCAGCCAAACGGACCTGCAGGCTGGCAGGAGCTGTCTGCCATGCGCTGCAGATGGCACACAGCCCCTCTGTCCACCACACTGACAGTGCTGGGGGGGCTCCCGATGGGTGCCCAGCACCCAGCCTGCATCAGGCCGGGCAGGGCCAAAAGCAGGGACCCCCCAGCTAGGGTGGGCTGCTGCTGGGTGCTGCTGGCTGGGGCAGTCCTCAGCCCCTCGCCTGCCTTCCTGCAGAGTCCCAGCAGGACAGCGCTGAGTGCGGGTGGGCATCTCAGTGGCCTCTGGGCTTTATGCCAGAGTCCAGCCAGGTTGCCAAAGGCTTGTGTGTGCTGACCAACGCGTGCCTGGCCAGTGCAGCTCTCTGACTGCAGTTTTCCCAAAGGAAAATGGGAGTATTAACACATTCATGACTCGGGGCCAGCAACAGCCTTCCTAACGCTGCAAAAGTGCTGTGCTAGAGCCACCCAAGACAGGAAACGCAGCGTGTTACAGCTCCACACCCACCACCGGTCTCTGGAAACCATAGATGCAGTCAGGCGTCCCCAGGTACCAGCTGGGGCTGAGCAGCCTCCGGGGATGGCGTTGACGACGCTGCCCTCCAGTGAAGGGGTATTTTCAAAATGTAAGCAAATGGGCAAGGGCTTTTAAAGAATTCGATGCCGGTTGCTGTGGTTACTTGCAGTTCCCAAGTAATCTGGTAGATGGCATAATGTAATAATAATGATAATAACGATAATGATATGTGGGTTTAATTGACCCAAACTCTACAAATGATTTGCCAAATAATTTAAGCAGGGATTTACAAATCTCACTGCATGAGTACGTACTGCTCCCCTTTTGTCTAGCGTTTATTCGAACCCTGACGAAGTGCCATTCTCTGCAACCATGGAACCTCTGTTCTTTCTGGCAGAGGAGATGATACACGACACGAGAAGCTATAGCAACGACACAGAGACCAACTTTCCAAAGCTCTCATTATGTCTGTGACTGTACTCGAGCAACCCCAGCAAGAAATTACAAGACAGCTTCTTGTTATTCAGCTGCCACGAAGCAATAAAGAGCAAAGCATTACTCATCCATAATAGCTTCTATTTGCTGCAGGCCCTTCGGCTCTCGCAGCCGGACGAACCAAATCAAAGGGGCGATTACGCTGCCAGAGTGGGGCTCCTCCGCGGCACGCCCCGGCAGGAAAGGCTGCTGTGGTTCGGGTTCTCCCACGCGTGGGACCCCGCAGCGGCCTCGGTCGGGAGGTTCCC
>NW_010317649.1:0-229 GCF_000700745.2 Antrostomus carolinensis
GGTCTTGGTGTGGTTGTGGTGGCCCTGGTGTTGTGGCCATGGTGTGGCTGTGGTGGCCCTGGTGTGGTGGCCATGGTGTGACTGTGGTGGCCCTGGTGTGACCGTGGTCACCCTGGTGTGACCATGGTGTGACCGTGATGTGACCGTGGTGACCCTGGTGTGGTGGCCCCAGTGTGATGGTGGTGCTGGTGGCCCTGGTGTGACCATGGTGACCCTGGTGTGACCGTGG
>NW_010317650.1:0-335 GCF_000700745.2 Antrostomus carolinensis
CTCCCTACCCGAGAGCCATCCCTCCCTGCCCCAGAGCCATCCCTCCCTGCCCGAGAGCCATCCCTCCCTGCCCATGGAGCCATCCCTCCCTGCTCGTGGGACCATCCCTCCCTGCCTGCAGAGCCAGTGGCAGCCAGGCCTCACCTCCCATAACCCCACCAGCCGACATCAGTTGAAATTTTCCACTGGAGATGCATGCGAGACCAGAATAGATTTCCAGGGTTTTTTTTTCTTTCCCCTGCTAGCTAGAGGAAGGCCAGACAACACTTTGCAATGTTTGCTTTTTAAACATCCTCCAGAAGGCTTGAGGGAGTCCCCATTGCACAGGCAGGCCC
>NW_010317650.1:472-694 GCF_000700745.2 Antrostomus carolinensis
GCAGCCGCGTGGGACGGGGCCGGGCGGGGCAGGGCTGGTCTGCCATGGGCAGGGGGAAGGCAGGAACGGAAGAGGATTCCCAGCTTCAGTTCAGCTCCCAAAGCAGCATTTTATCTGGTGTCTTGTGAAGGAAGTCCGCAGAGCAAAGCTGGCTGAGCTTAGCACGTTTTGGCAGGCTGGTCCTCCGCTCCTGCCAAGTCCATTTTGCAATCTCCCTGCAGT
>NW_010317651.1:0-11090 GCF_000700745.2 Antrostomus carolinensis
TGGCCTCACAAGGGCGGAGTAGAGGGGGAGGAGAACCTCTCGACCTGTTGGCCATGCTCTGTTTAATGCACCCTAGAATACTGTTGGCCTTCCTGGCCACAAGGACACACTGGTGGCTCATGGACAACCTGCTGCCCACCAGCACACCCAGGTCCTTTTCCTCAGAGCTCCTCTCCAGCAGGTCACCCTTAACCTGTACCAATGCATGGGGTTATTCCTCCCCAGGTGAAGTACTCTGCACTTGTTCTTGTTGAACCTCATCAGGTTCCTTTCTGCCTGATGAGGTTCAACAAGAACCTCATTATATGACATATCTTATGCAACCTGTTGTGCAGTGCTGCGAAGTACCTCGGCTCTCCACATCACAGAGCTGACCACCCCCCTCCTGTTTCTTCATTTGCAGGAGGTATTTCCCATGGAATCTGATCCTGCTGAGCATCTTTGTAAGTAGCACATCTGGACAGCATCTGCCCTGCCCATGCAACAAGCTCTGGGTTTCATAATGGCTCCAAGCAAGAGAGACGTCTGGTCTGGATTCCTCCAAAAAGCAGGAATTTCATCCTCTAATTGCCTTGCACTTGGGCTGAGGAGCTGTAATTGAACGAGAATGTGATAAGCAGGAAAGAAGGGAGCCTCTTTTAAAACAATTCCTGAGGAGGCTGCTCAGTGGTGGGAGCTGGGGTAGGGTGCTGGAGTCCCATGCAGGAGGGGTAGAGAGATGGAGAAGGTGGGACTGCTCTCAGGGTGGTGCCCTGCCCTCGTTTTAACCTGCCCTGGTGATATTAATCACTGGAGGATTAGAAACTATGCACAAATTGCTTCTCTTGAGCATCTGTTTAAGAGGCTTCACAGCCCTTATCACTGTAATTGAAATGTTTTATCTGCTGCTGCGTGTCTCTCCCTGGGACACGAATGCAGGAGTAATGTGGTTCTTTTTCCCTCCCAGACACTCTCCATGGCTTATCTCACTGGGATGCTCTCCAGGTAGGTTGAGCATGAGGTCTCTAGAGGTCTTCTGCTCCTATGTCCTGTCTTTTTCTGCACAAGAGTTCCCTACTTCTGAAATATATGGGCCACCTGATCTCTTTGGAGTTGTTCCAGTAGCCACACAAAGCCTGACCTTCCCTTTTGAAAACATTTTTTAAAGCTCTCCAAGACTTATGGTGACATCCCCGTCTCTGTCACAGTTGAGGCAGCACGGGGTGGTTCCTGGCTATGCTAAACCCTACAGGAGAGCTCTAGAGAGCCAGGGACAAGGCGGTGGGGTAGGCTATAGGGGACTACCAGACACTGTGATCTCACCTTTTCCACTACAGCACTCTAGCAGATGGAGCTGGAGTGAGACAAGGAGTTTTTTTCCAGCAGTTTCAGGGTTGGGTTTTGGGTTTGGTTTTTTTTTTTGTAGTCTATAGCTCACTCCCTTTTGCTTGTGTTTTTCCTGTTACAATCTGCTCACAGGATCAGCCCTGGTTCACGTGGGTCCCTGGTGATGAGGCAGATGAGCGAGTGGGTGTTGATGGACGTGTGCTGGGGACAAAGAAAGTAGTGGCTTCAGCAACTCAGAGAAAATACCAGTGATATCAGTCTCAAATCAAAGCGAAGGGGAGAGTGGGGACTGGTTTTTCTTAGAGCTGAGCCTGGTGCTGTAACCAAAATCAGTTGTCAGACCTATAAAAAACCCTTAGAAGCTACACCTGCAGCCTCTCTACCTGTTCAGATCCCTCCTTCTCTGCAGTTTCCAAGACTCAAACCCCTGTTCCGAGCGCATCAGTAGCGTAAGAGTGGCTGCAGCTTTCCCATTTCTCATTGTGCTGCGATGACATTTGTCGTTCTATTTTTATTACCTCCCAGTTTGAATCCTCCCCCTTCTCCATCTGTCCATGGACAGAGAGATTTTTATAGTAAGTCCCCATCGTAGCTGCTCCTGAGTTCCCAGGAGGCATAGACATGCCCTCCTGCCTACTGTCTTCTATTTAAAACAGGAGGAAAACCCATCAAGTTTTGGGGTTTTTAAAGTGTTTTCTATATTTCCCTTTTTACATTAAGGGGGGACATTGATAATTGCAGTGTCATTTGTGCCCCTCGGACTCACGCTTTCCCTGGACACCTCTGCTAAGCTTCTGCCTGTCTTAATCCCTCCTTCCACCTGTCCTTGTGGGAAACACTGAAAAAAAAGGTTTTGCTGTTAATTTTGCAGTTACTACAACACCAAGTCGGTCCTTCTGTGTCTGGGGATCACAGCTCTGGTGTGTTTGTCTGTCACCATCTTCAGTTTCCAGACCAAGGTGAGTTTGTGTTGATCAGTCCCTCTGGGAGAGGCATCTCCAAGAGGTAGGATACAGGGTCAGGTAGTGCTGGGGGTGAGGTGTGAGGGGCAGGTCTGTAGGGCTCTGGATATAGGAGCAACCTGAGGGATGGTTGTGAGTGAAGTGAAGGTTACACTTCACACATGAAAGTGAAGGTTACAAGAAGAGGAGGCCACAAGGATGATGCGAGGGCTGGAGCAGCTCTGCTGTAAGGACAGGCTGAGAGAGTTGGGGCTGTTCAGCCTGGAGAAGAGAAGGTTCCAGGGAGACCTTCTAGTGGCCTCCCAGTACCTGAAGGGGCTCCAGGAAGGCTGGGGAGGGACTTTGGCCAAGGGCAGGGAGTGAGAGAACAAGGGGTGATGGCTTGAAAGTGGCAGAGGGGAGATGGAGCTGAGATGTGAGGAAGAAATTCTTTGGTGTGAGGGTGGTGAGCCAGTGTCCCAGGTTGTCCAGAGAAGCTGTGGCTGCTCCTCCCTGGAAGTGTTCAAGGCCAGGCTGGATGAGGCTTTGAGCAACCTGGTCTAGTGGAAGGTGTCCCTGCTGCTGGCAGGGGGGTTGGAACTGGATGAGCTTGAAGGTCCCTTCCAACCCAAACCAGTCTGGGATTCTATGCTGGGGTGAGGGATGTGTCAGGGATACAGATGGGGCCAGAGGATGCTAATTCATGGGGACAGGTTGTGTTTTTTGGAGGATTGGGCTGTGGGGTACAGAAGGGCACTGACACACGTGTATGATGGGCTCTTGGATTTCAGGTATGTGGTGGGTACCGAGGTCTTGCCCATGGCAATAAAGGGGGTATGGTCAGCACTCGGCTCTGTGTGTCATACAGATGGGTGTTGGGCTATAGGACCCAAGATGCAGATGGAGCAATTCCCATGAGACAGCAAGATGGGTGCACTGCTGGAGCGGAGAGACCCTCCCTGTGGACATGGGGATGTTTGGCTCCCCTTGCTACCTCCTGTTCCAGAGTTCTGCACTTGTTACGTGATGTTCTCTACCTCCACAGTTTGACTTCACCTCCTACCAGGGTGTTCTCTTCGTCATGCTCATGGTGCTCTTCTTCGGTGGCATCATCCTGGCTGTGATACTGCCCTACCAATATGTGAGTAACAACCTGTGTCTCTCCTTCCTCACCAAGTACCCCCAGTCCTGGTGCAAGGTTGGGAGCTGAGCAACCTAAACTGGACAAGATCTAGGGTGTCCCAGCCTGCTCTCCAAAAATGTGCAGAAACACCAAGAGAAAGAAAAGGCAAGACCAAGTGGCTGTTGCCCTCTTGTTGTACAATCAGATATCAGGTTGTAGGACAGCACTGGCCTAGAGCTTGAGGAAGTTTGATTCTGTTCCTGGAACTGTTATAGTGACCCCACAGCAGGTCACATCACCTGCTCCTGCCTCAGTTTCCCCTCCAGTAAAACCAGGGTAGTGAGCATATTAAAGTGCTGCTCTGCTCCATACAAAACAAGGCTTTTGCCCAAGATTCAGGGCAGGACTTGGAGTCTGGAGAAGTGCAGTGGGGTGCCTGTCTGGCCAGACCTGGCTCTGTTCACACTAACACCAGGCACCATCCTGAGGTGGTTAAATCTTGAGACTCAGATCTCTCAGAAATAAGCACCTCTGAAGGGTCATTCAGACCTCAGGGACAAGTCCTGATGCTAAGTGACCACCTTGTCACACCTCCAACTGCTGCCAGCCCCTTCCTTCAGCCTCCCTGGTCACAGCTGGTGTTGGTTGTGACCAAATGAAATCTTGGAGTGGCTTGTGACCACACCTGATAGAGGATTTGGTGTGGCAGCACAGACTGTCTGGTCTCCATCCAAGAGTGTCTCATTAGGTGAGTTGTCATTCAAGCAAGGGCCTGACAGACCCTGGAAGATGCTGATGAAAGAGGGAAGGTGTGTGGGGCTTTGCAGCCACCATTAATCACCCTGAATGCAAGCTTGTGCTGGAGAGGAGGCACCCAGCTTTGATCATGACAACCTTTAAGTGATCCCCAAACCCTTCACACCTTCTCTGGGGACCTGAGCCATACTAAGGGTCAGACCTGCAGGAGACACTCCCGCTGGTACTAGCCCTAGAGTTGGTCTGGTGATGGACAAATATACAGCCTGGTGTTTCTAAAAGCAGGAGCTTGGTTTTTTGGTTGTCTTGGCTTGAGATCCATCTCCATTGTGCAAACGTGAGGGTAAGCCAGCTTGCAGTTGAGACAACTGCTCTTTATCTTGCAGCTTGTCAAGATAAGCATAGCTTGAGGCAGCTTGTAATGAGCTTGTCTATCTGTGGAGAAAGGCTGAAGATCTCTGGGTTGAATCAGCTGTCCCATGTGGGCACCTTCTCCTGGAATACAGGCCAACTTCTCCATTAGCGCTGTGTGCTACAGCAAGCAGAGGTTGAGGTTTGGTCTTAATTCCAGTGAATTTGCTGCTGTGACTCCAGCAGTTGAAAACATTTAAGTTACATGTGTTAATCAAAGCTGGGTCTGGCCCCTAGAAGCATTTGGTGTTTCTTCCAGTGGGATCAGCCTTGTCTGGGCTGCAGCAAAATGTGTTTCCAACAGGATAGTGCAAAGTCATTTCCATAGACAGCAGCTGGCTTGAAATAGGCTCTTTGGAAACACAAGTACCTGACTTAGGAGTTTATAAGCCAAGCAAACACAAAAAGCAACAGTGAGAGGGGAAACTGAGGCACGGTGACCTATTCTTTGCCATGAAAAGCTCAACAAAAACTGCACTGGAGCTGCAAGTGGTGCAAGTCCACCCAGGGCTACTAGAGCACTTTCCCTAACTTGTATCCTCCACATGAGCAAAGTCTTCTTCTGTGTCAAGTCCTAATTAACCAGTTTTCTCCCAGGCACTGATTGATGGATTTGTTTCCTTTAGGTCCCCTGGCTCCACGCGATCTACGCTCTGCTTGGTGCCATTATCTTTACTATGGTAAAGTGGTGCTGGTCATGGGTCCTGGGAATGTTGGTGGCAGGAAAAAAATAAGCAAATAAGCCAAGAGTAAATGCTTTTAGCTTTGCAGGGTGCTTAGGGAAGGGAGAAGAGCGAGTTGTAGGATTGCAGAGAGCTCCACTCCCTCTGATGCAATTATTGCAGTGACCTCAGCATTGTCCTGAGAAGGTGTTGATGTCCGTGACAGTGTTGGTGCAGAGCACGGTGCGACTGGCAAACCCACGGTGTATGCGCAATAGTAGGTGTGATTGGCAGAAAGCGTGGTAGGGACAGGGCAAAAGGCATCTCTAGAGTGGGAAAAGTGGAGATTAAGCTCTGGCACAGCAGTAGGAGCTGGACTGTGAGGCTCAAAGGGAGCCTGGGGATGGAATGAGGCTGCAGAAGTGAGCAAAGTCAAGTTGGGGCTGGTTGAGTGGGAGTAGGCCAAGGATTGAGTATGAGTTTGACTAACAGAGGTACAGAAAGACAGTGAGAAGTCACTGTTTGGGATTAAGGGGCATTGGGAAGGTTCATTGCAGGCAGGAAAAGCCCTGAAGCTAGGTAGCTTCTCCAAGGAAAGCTGAAAAGGCTCAATTCATTCCTTCAACTGCTCCCCGGCAATTCCTCCTACAAGCTCTTCCCAGAGCAAGTCCTGGCAGTGCTGTGCTTGCCATTCAGGTGCAGGAGTTGTCTGGAAGGATGCTTGGCATTACTTCAAGGTGGGGGTCAGGAGGAGGGCTGCCTTGGGGTTCGAGGCGGTGCCCATTGGGCATGTTGTGAATAAGAACAGTTGAGCAATTTCATTTATTAGCTATAAAAGTAATTTCAAGTGAGCTCGGCTATTTCTTCTGTGATTCATGACTAAAGACTCTTCTGTAAAATACAAGTAGGCTAAACATCTTATAATTACCCCATAAACTTCAGTCAGAACCTCAGCTGGTGGAGTAGACTTGTCAGTTCAGACTGACAATGTCTGGGGAGATCAGTTGTTATTTATGACTGGGGAGGGCAGAGGTGCCAGTTGACCCCAGGCGATGACAAAGATGTCCTGGCAACCCTGAAGAGCTCCATGCCAAGGTGTCTGTCACGGGCTAGGTTAACAGAAGGAGTAAAGGTGAGATGGGAGAAGATATTGGGACTGAAGTTATGCAACAAAGCGCAGGTTTTCTTGCAGCTGGGCCACCAGCCTGCCTTGTAGCTGATGTTTGTTCCTGTGAGTGCTGTGTCCCTGTAGGCAGGCTGGGCGATGGATTCCCACTGCGATGGCTTCATTAGTAAAATCTGCCCTGCACTCAGTCGTGTTTGTACCTCAGGAAGGTGTTGGCTCCTCTCTGGGTCCAGCTACCTCTGCTGTCAGCTCTGCAGACCTTGGTGCTGCCCAGTATCTGGATTTTCTTGCTCTTTTTTTATTCTAGTGCTGCTGTTGCTGTAATGTCATGTTGGGTCCAGGTCACTTTGTTACCTGGCAGGTGTTTCTGAACTGGGAAAAGTCTGGGAATAACAAGTGTTAGGGACTAGTTGACAGGGAGAACTACTCCAGAGCTGATCCTGGGACACATTTGGGATGGATGAAGCATGAAGGAAGCACATCTGGAGTAATAGGCTCAGGGTTTGACTATCAAGAGTGAAATAAAGGAAGGGGAAAGTTGCAGTTCGTTCAGTGCATTGTTCTGTGCTTTTAAATTGCAGTTACAGCCCATAAAAAGTGGCTGCACTTTTGTTCTGGGTACAGTGAAGCAATTGGGAGAGCTCCTGTTATTAGAGCACTTCTTGCCTCCCTGTGCCAAATCTCCATGTGACTCACTGGGTTTCTTCCTCTTTCCTCACAGTTCCTGGCATTTGATACCCAGATGCTGATAGGGAATCGTCGGTACTCACTGAACCCAGAGGAATACATCTTTGGAGCTCTCAAAATCTATCTGGACATCATCTACATCTTCTCTTTCTTCCTCCAGTTCTTTGGCTCCAGCCAGGAGTGAGAGCAGCAAGGCAGTATTCTCTCTTTGCTGGCAAGATGCAAGTGTTTAAAAAAAAAAAAAAAAATTAAAAAAATAAGAGGGTTACAAATAAAACCACCAAGCAAAAACAAACCCACCCTTTCTGGCCCACTAGCAGGCTCCATTCAACCAGCTAAGCAAAGCCTCCTGGGTTCCTTTTGCAGCTTGTATATATGCTGTTAGGCCTTTGTGACCCAGAAAGCAAAGCAGGGCTTAAGTGTTATGTCTCTTCTGCTCCCTCTACTCCTGCTGAGTTCAAACCAGACCAGAGACTGGGAAGCATGAGACCAAGATCATCTTTTCCCCAGAGGCTGTCTGAGTTGTCTGAGTTCTGAACATCATGGGATGCTGAAGTGCTGAGAAGAGTTCTGCAAAGGGAAAATAACATTAAGGGGAGGAGAGCAGGGAATTTTGTTAGGATCCTGGCAGGAAAACCAGCTGAACAAGGGAAAAAGGCTAGGGAAATGCTTGTGTCCCCCTGTTTCTCTCCTGCATTCATTTAGAGCCTTGTGGCTTCTGCAGAGATATATTCCTGATAGTGCCTGCTTTTAGAAGTGAGGAGCACAGGATCACGTAGTCTGGATGTCCCAGCAATCAGTCCTCCAGGCACAAGGGAACCTGTTGTTCAGGATGTGCAGCCTCTTTGAGGACATCCCTAATGTCCCTGTAGGAGGAATTCTTCTGTATCCTTTGCATTTGGCCATGGGGCTCAGGACATACTTTCTTTCCTTCCCAGAGTGGGATAGCAGGACTACCATCTGCAGGCTCATCTGGGAGGGTTGTGATCCCATGGAAGGTTTATTGGCAAAGAAGAGATGAAAGAACCTGAGTTTCAGAGCCCATGCAAAGCCAGGCACCTCCTGATGTGGGAAATAGGTGGCTGAGATCTTATGACCCATCATGAGGATCTGATGCCTTCACAAAATTGTCTTGTTTGCTTGAGATTAATGGTCCTAAGTGGTTAGTAGCCAGAGACTGAGGCCAGGGTGAATGCCTGTTGCTCAAAGCAGACACTGCTTGGTAGCAAACACCAATGTCTCCTCTTCCTCTGGTCATTTTCCAGATTTGCTCTCCCAAATGGAGATGGCAGTGAGGGCACTGGATGCCTCTGAGCGCTCAGGTAACTTTCCATCTTCCCCTTGCTCACATTCCCCTGTTTGGGGATTAGCTGGCTAATTTCTAACTGTAAAGCTCCAGGTGGAGATAAGAGGCCTTTTGCTCTTATTTAAAAAGTGATCCTTCCTAAAGAAACCCGTATCTTCCATCTCTCTGGGAATGCCAGGGCAAGTGCGTCACCGAGCTGCCTCTAGCAATCCCTGTGTGATAGAGAGGCGATGCCAAAATGCTCCGTACCACACATTCCTCCTCTGCTGCTGCCCTGGCTTTTACCCTTCACATGTTGTATCTTCCTGCCGCACGTGTTCAATGCCCCGAGCTGGGTAAAGGAAAGTTACTGTGCAGAGAATAAAAATGCTTCAGCCCCTCTATGGCTGCACTGACCTTGTCCATGATCATACAGAAGCACAACTGATGCCTTCTACCTTAACTTCTTCCCCAACACCCACCAAAAACCCCCAAACAAACAAAAAAACCCAACCCACAAAGCCAAAATCTTTTTAGGGATAAAGGAGACGATCAGGTGATGTCAGCGTGAAGTTCATGACCCACTGGATTCTGCAGTGCATTGCAGAGAAGAAACAAGGGCCTTGAATTGCTGAGCAGGCAGAATTGGGAGAGGGGACAGCATAGGAGGCACCCAAAAAGTTTATGAAATAGGAATTTAAAGAGGCAAATTTCTGGCTCGGACCCATGCAGGCACTTCTGAAATATCTTAGCAGAATGGCTGTGCAGGAAAAGGCCTTGTTGGTATTTCTGCTTTCCAGCTTTTGAGGAGGGAGTATGGAGTGAGGTGATGAGTTCTGATTCTGAAATAGTCCTAAAACTCCTCTTCTGGAGGACAATCTAGACCAGAGCTTTGCAGCCTGGGACTTTCTGCACTGGGACTCCTCCAAACTGGTTCTGCATACCCTGGGACCTGGGGAGGAGAACACTGATCTGCAGCCCACTCTGGATCTCTTGCTCTTTTTCCTTCTGGTGTGGAGTAATTTTGCTGCTGCCTGAGCTGCTGCTATGTCCTGGCTTTCTGCTCCTGCGTGGGAAAAGCTTGCATGGCACCTATTCCATCTCCAGACCACTTGAGTGGGGATGGCTTGCTGCTCTCCCATGCCACATCCATAGGGTTCCCTTCTTGCGCATGTCCTGGTCCCCTCGTTGACCCCATGGCTTGCAGTCCATCCAAGCCAGACCTGCTGAAAACACTTGGACTGAAGCAGTGAGTAATATGTATGAAACCAGAGAGGTGGAAGTCCTCGTGAGGCCAAGTAACACAGGATGAGGGGTGGCATATAGCTATAGGCATGTTCCTCCTGCGTTCCCTGACCATCTGTGCAAGTGAGGTGCAGGGCTGCTTCTCTTCCTCCGTGTGGATACCCTTTATCTGAGCCCTGCATCCTCCAGACCCTGGCTCTGTATCCCCCTGTTCCTTTTGTCCAGCCATTCTTGTGATTTCACTGTAAATAGGATTTTGTATTTTCTCTGAACATTGCTAATAAATTGTTGCAAAACTGTTATTGCTGTTGTGAGGTCTCCTTACTGAAGTACAGCTGAAAGAAGGTCTGGTTGCATAGCTGGGGCTTCAACCTCTTAAAACAGAAAACATAAGCAAGACTGTGGCATGGCCTGAAGTTTTCAGGAAGACCAGGCTGTCCTTTCTCTGGTTATGACCAAGGAACACATCCTAAACAAAGTCATAATATGCACATGGCTCCATCATCTAGGCTGGATGAGGCTTTGAGCAACCTGGTCTAGTGGAAGGTGTCCCTGCTGCTGGCAGGGGGGTTGGAACTAGATGATCTTTAAGGTCCCTTCCAATCCTAACCATTCTATGATTCTATGATAAGCATCATCCATGAGAAGCATTTGAGAACTTGAGGGCCAAAAGGCTCCTTGAGTGAGGATCCTGTTCTTTCTTACAGAATTATAGAATCATAGAGGTTGGAAGGGACCTCAGGAGATCATCTAGTCCAAGCTCTCTGCTAAAGCAGGTTTCCTACAGCAGGTTGAACAGGAAAGCATCCAGCTGCTAGGCTTGCTTTAAGTGGTCAAAGGATTAAAAAAATAAAAATAAAAAAAAAGTGAGGGTAACCAAGTGTTGTAAGCAAGGGACCTGCTCAGAGGCCATTTTCTGTAGCTCTGGAGAGCAACCTGATGTACCAAGCCTTCTCTAGAGTCAACAGGAAAAACAAATGCCTCCAGAGAGCAATTCACCTGACTTAAATTAATGCCTACACTGGGAGGTGAAAACTCATATATCTCTATCAGCTCTGAAAGGCTGATTAGTCCAGACTGCCAGAGCTCTCAGAGGGAAGAGAAATCCCAACTGCAGTATCTTGTTGCAACAGATCTCTGGTCTTTGGAAGGAGCTGTGCCCAAAAGGCAAGAATTTTTGCTTCCAAATGTGAGATTTGCTTCCTAATGTGGCTAAACAGTGTGATACAGCCAGTATGGGCTTTCCTGCCCACGGCTGCATTCTCTGCAGCAAGAAAATATTTTGCCCTACGTTTTGCTGGGTAATGTTCTGCTGTAGGACAGTATTTCTGGAAAAATACCTGAAGTGGAACGTTTCCACGCAAACAATGAGGTGGCCACATGAGGCATCATTAGCTGTTCCTGTAATTACCACAAACGGGATAAAAGGCTGATGATTCAGTCAAATTTCAACACTTGGATCTTGAGGAATGGGACAAAAATGAATTTGGCTTAATCAAACTCCTCCCCCTCTACTCTGCCCTGGTGA
>NW_010317652.1:0-1032 GCF_000700745.2 Antrostomus carolinensis
AACCCGGCGCGGTGTTCGCGGCGCTGGGGGTGGGGTTATTCTGGCGTGTGGTGGTGGAGGGGACGTCACCGTGTCACCATCACCGTGTCATTGTGTCATTGTCACCGTGTCACCCACAAACCAGCGCTGGTGGGACACAGTGTTGGAGGGGACGTCACCATCATGGTGTCAGTCATCGTGTCACCATGTCACTGTCACCACGTCACCTGCACCCACAAACCGGCCCTGGTGGGACACGGTGGTGGATGGACGTCACTGTCACCGTGTCACCATGTCACCCACAAACCAGTGCCAGTGGGACACAGAGGGGACGTCACCTTGACCACGTCACCGTCACCATGTCACCCACAGACCGGCGCTGGTGGGACACTGTTGGAGGGGACGTCACTGTCACTGTGTCACCGTCACCACATCACCGTCACTGTCACCATGTCACCACATCACCCATAAACCAGTGCTGGTGGGACACGGTGTTGGAGGGGACGTCACCGTCACCATGTCACCATCACCGTGTCACCATCACCGTGTCACCATCACTGTGTCACCCACAAACTGGTGTTGGAGGGGACGTCGCTGTCACCATGTCACTGTGTCACCATGTCACCCACAAACCAGCACCGGTGGGACACAGTGTTGGAGGGGACGTCACTGTCACCGTGTCACCTTCACCGTGTCACCCGCAGACTGGTGCTGGTGGGACACAGTGTTGGAGGGGACATCACTGTCACCATGTCACCACGTCACCCACAAACCAGCACTGGTGGGACACAGTGTTGGAGGGGACATCACCGTGTCCCTGTCGCTGTGTCACCCACAAACCGGTGACAAACTGGACTTGTCACACCCTACGGGTGCAGGGTGGGGGTGTCACCATGTCCCCTCCCCGTGCCACGGTGGCACCGGTGACTGTCACCCGCCAAGGGGGGGGAGGGGTGTCACAAACACGGAGAGTTCTGGTTGTTTTTAGGTGTTTTTTTGGGTTGAAATTGAGGAAATTTGGGGTTTTTGGGGGGTGGGGAGGTGACACAGGGT
>NW_010317653.1:0-1321 GCF_000700745.2 Antrostomus carolinensis
TCTGCCTAAATAATTTAAAAAAGGAGAAGGGGAAATAACTTCTTCCGATGCAAATGCACAGCTCTTTAATTTTAAAAGAGACTCTTATTTTGCAGCAGTGTTTTTTGTTGCCTTGCTATTGAACTTTGAAAATAGTGTGGCGGGGGAAGGCAATAATGAAGGGTCTCGAAGGCTTAAGATTTAGTTAAGTGAGTGACTCAAGATGGCAAGAAGAAAGTTAGTTACTTAGTTAATTGAGAATTATTCACCTTCTGAGATCGGCGCAGCAGTTTGTTGAGATGACAGCGCGAACTTGGGGCGGGGGGAGGCAGGAGGCAGGCAGGGGAGAAGGCAGATTTCACTTTTTTTTTTTCCACCCCCCAGGACAAGTTAAATTGCAGCTGAAGGAGAGAGGTCAGTATCTTTTCAAATCAATCTCTCTATCTGTCTGCCTGTGTCCCCATCTATTCCCTGTAAAGGGGAAAACTCCAACTTTGTTCCTCCATCTGTTCTGTATCATCTGCAATCGACAGTTCTTTAGATTGCATGCACTTTTGCTCCCGATGAAGTGAAACTTTGAAGGTGTACAGTCACTTATCTGAAACAGGGAAAAAAGGCAACTCATCTTTTTTCCAGTCTTGTAGGAGAACTCTTCCCTTCCGGTGCAACTGTTAATTTTCTCTCTCTCTTTTTTTTTTTTTTTTTTGTGTCTCGTTTTCGAATTGTAGTTGACAAGTTTTATTTAAAAAACACTTTACAAGCCACCACTTAATGCATTATTCACATTTTTTAAAAATGCTTGAAAGAAATCAAGTTAATGAAGAGAACATTTGTAGTAATTTGGTGATAATTATCAGAATCACCAAATATTCGCAAAGGCTTTAACATTACGTGTTGGAGGAAAAGCAAAACACATTATTTTAATAGTCTGATATGCAAACTATGGACCATTCAATTACATGGCTTAATAATGCATACATGATGTGATCTTGTTATTGGGATAGGAAGGGCTGCAGTAATTCACTCCAAAGACCAAGTGTGCTCTTACATCCAGTAAAATCCATTGCCATGGATCAGGGGGCCCTGCCAAACTACATTTAAGAGAATAAAAATTAATGACTGAGAATTTGAGCGTTAAATTAACATTAATTATATGACCTGCCTGCTGGAAAGATTAAATTTCTTACGCCCTAATTAGATAACGTCTCCTCATACATCAAACAATTTCCATTTCCAGATTTCAGGATTAAAATGCAGACTGGGGAGACCGGGCTTGGTCTCTCGCCGGCGCCTGCCGGCCGCACGGAGCGCTCCCGGTCCCGGTCCCGGTCCCGGTCCCGGT
>NW_010317654.1:0-1352 GCF_000700745.2 Antrostomus carolinensis
TTAAATGGAAACGTTTTACATGGTAGAAACAGGGGGGGAATGGTGGGTTGGGTGGTATTTGGTTGGATAAAAAATGATGGTGGGGAAGAGGAAGGTGAAATTTCCAAATTATAAACCAAATTATGTTTGTTTGGGGGGTTTTTTAAATAGAAATTGGCTTTTTACGGATGTCTGTACACAGTGACCGACCAACACCGTGGGATGTGGCGATGGAATAAATGCAAACAGCAAAAACCGACCCAAAAAATCCCATTAATATTAATATCCACATCTGATTGCTGACCCCATGGGGGGATCTTTGCTTTTCCCACCTGGATGGGCTGATGGAGCCGGGTGGTTCTGAAAAGGCTCCGAATAAAAGAATTAAACCCTTTATATCCACTATATACTCCTAAAATGAACCGTGTGCATCATCATTCGATGAACCATGAGTAGATAAAATCACCCATACACATCCCAGCTCGGGCTGCCGGCATGTGGGGGATGTTGCCATGGGGATTGTTGGGTTGTTTTTAATTTTAAATATTATAATTCCCCCCCTGATGGGGTTTTCTTAGGAGTTTTGGGGTGTTTCCAGCTAAAACTGAAATTAAAAAGTAGGGAAAAAGGGGTGGGTTTTTTGTAAGGTTAGAAAACATCGTGTCATCTGGAAAAACCTGGGGTTGGGTTGGATCCTGTGCCGGTCCCGCGCTGCCCGTTTAGCTTATAAAAGTAATAAATTAATGAATGAATATTTGCATCGAGTCCTTTCTATACACAAAGGTTGGGACCCTACCGGGGGAAACGCCGCCGCCGGAAAAGCTCCCGCGTCTCTATAAAAATAGGAATATCTTTTGGGGAGTACAAAAAAGCCTTTTGGGGGAAGGCGAAGTGCCGGGGGGGTGCGACCAGCCCGACCAGCACCGACGTCCCAAATGGCTGCGGGGACGTTGATCTCACAGATACACCACGCTGGATGGGTTTATTGGGGAGGTGGTGGGATGTCACGGGGAGTCTGAATCGTCACTGGGTGCTCAGGGGTGCTCAACCCCGCTCCATGCGCTGCCCTGGGGTGCTGGGAGCTGAGCACCCGCCGGCTCCTGGCTGGGTCCCGGCGCTGCCGGTGCCACCCGCGGTGGTTGCCGGTGGCTGGTTTCTCTCTCCCTCTCCCCGCAGTTCTGGTGCTGCTGGGAACTGTGGTCTCGCTGTTCGCATCCATCCCAGCGCAGCGAGGAGATGCTGCCGTCCGGCTGCTCGGCGTTGCCGATGGGGTAGGAGCCCTGGCATTCCCACTCGGCCACTGCTGGCTCCTGCTCGTCACCCTCGGAGCCCTGCACCGCGATCTGCGGGACCGGCTTTGGCTTTGGCTTCGG
>NW_010317655.1:0-2970 GCF_000700745.2 Antrostomus carolinensis
GGGGGGGGAAGGAAGGAAGGAATGGGAGTTGGGGGGGATAAAGGAAAAGAAGGGAAGGTCCAGGCGCTGGAACTGGTTGATAACGTTGCTTTTAGGATTTTCTTGTTCCTGAGCGTTTCGCGTCCTCTGTGAACACACCGTTGTGCTGCGTGGTTTTTCCTTTCCATTTCCTCACCTGCAAGGAATATTGGGGAGCAAAAACACTCTGAAATTGGTAAAAACGTTGTGAAAGAGCTGTGCTTTTTTAAGCATTATTTTCCTTTTTTCCTCCTCCTCCTCCTCCTCCTCCTTCTTCTTCTTCTTCTTCTTCTTCTTCTTCTTCTTCTTCTTCTTCTTTCTCTCCTTTATTTTATTAATTTTCTTTCCAAGGCAGTTTAGGAATTTCATATGCTTGTCTGCAACTCATTGGAAATTATGCGCCATATTGAAAGTGACATATAATTATAATAATTACGGGCAATGAAAAGCGTGGCAATAATAGTAAATGTCCTACAGCTGTGAAGCTTCTGCATGAATTGATTTTAAAAGTGACTGACATGAAACCAGCTTGTGGCGTGGGGGAATGCATTCATACATAGGTATTTCTGGTGGGTAGTGGGGAAAAGGGGATGGGAGGCAGAAAAGATTGTTTCATCGCCTTTTCCCCCCGTTGAAGCTGCAGAAAAGAGGATCCGAAATAAAATGGGCTGGTTTTCTGACTTCCAGACTTAAATCCTCAGCAGAAAAAGAAAAAAAAAAAAAAAAAAAAAAAAAAAGCATTTCCTTTCGTTTAATTCCCAAAAAAACCCAGGAAAAAGTTTTGCTATTTGCATGCGCCAGATTCCTGTGGTACGGAGCAGAAACGTTCCCCATCCCATCCCGAGCAAAGTCAGCCCCTCAAAAGGAGCCATTGAAAACGCTTTTCAGCCAAAATAAAAATCTACTCTTTTAAAATAGCTCGTTAGACTGAATTTAGACATTTTTTTTACCACCTTTCCCCCCCCTCTCCCTTTAAATGGAGATTATATTCCTGGCGTGGAGAAGCGACTCGTTTCTCAGGGCAAATTCCCTTGAAATCTGGATTATTTTTTTTAATTTTTTTTCTTTTTTTTTTTTTTTTGGCAATACACTTCACTTTGATTTGGGGTTATGAAGCAAGGGGCCAGATGTTTGAAAGATGCTAGGCAAATGTTAGGTATCTTTGGTAGACAAATGAGAGCATATTTTTTGCCTGTTTCCTTGATTTATTATGTAGATGGCGAGCGTTTCGTCATAACTCTTTGTACTGTAACAAGAAAAAAAAGAGAGAGGAAAAAAAAAAGGCAGCCCGCTACTAAAGCAGAATGTCAGCGAGGAAATACTATTGGTGAAAGGTCTTCCAGTTAAGATTAGCCCAAAAAAAAAGGGAAAACCAGATTTATCTCTCCACTGTAACTTCCGTGTGCTTGGAGTTGCTTGTCCTTGCAAATTCAGTGTCCTACAGAGAGGAGCAAAGCTTTGCTTACAGCTCTCTGCTCCTTAAGAAGGGCAAGTTCCCCTGGAAAAGGGAAGAAAATAATAATAATAGCAATAATAATAATGATGATGACAGGATGGTGTGCGTGAGATCGAAGACTTTGTTTTTATTAGAGAATTCCATGTTCATACCTAAGACAAACTTCAAACACAACACGTACAAAAATTAATAAAATATAACTTTTTTTTTCTTTTTTTTTTCCTTGTTCTTGCTTTTGCATCCTTTTAGGTAGTACACGTTCTTTCAGTAGATTTTCCTTTAAAAAAAAAATAATAAAACAAACCCCCAAAAAAACTAATTACAAAGACCCCAGGGCTTGATTAATTTACCAAAGGAGAAAAATAAATGGAAAAACAATAATAAAAAAAAAATTCCCTATGTCAACCGTGCATGAAACATTTTTACAAAATTAAGACAATAAACACCCCAAATGACATATATTGCAGCACTTCCATTAAATACAAGAGTTAGCAGATTACTAACAGTGACACCAAGGGTAGAAACACGGGTAGGAGTCCTTTTTTTTGTCTTTTTTTTTTGTCTTTTTTCTTTCCCTTTCTTTCTTTTCCCCCTTCTCTCTCTCTCTCTCTTTACTTTTTAATTATTATTATTATTTCATTCCGGGGGATGGAGTAGGAGGGGAGGGAGGTCTAGGAAGGGAAAAAAAAAAAAATTCAAAATGCAACTAGAAGCCTGATAATTTTTTTTTTTAATTTTTTTTTGTTTTTTTTTCCTGTGGACACGACAGATCACTGGGAACACGAGTCCGTGACATTGGTGGCCCAAACTTTCTAGTTGTTGCCGAGGGCTTGTCCCACCAATGTGTAGGTTTTCCCTGTCCTGGCAGCCAGCCCACACCCTCCTCATCCTCTCTGCTCTCACACACACTCACTCACTCCCTCTTTTTATTTTTTCTTTCTTTTTTTTTCCCCCTTTCTTTTCCGACAGATCACTGGGAACACGAGTCCGTGACATTGGTGGCCCAAACTTTCTAGTTGTTGCCGAGGGCTTGTCCCACCAATGTGTAGGTTTTCCCTGTCCTGGCAGCCAGCCCACACCCTCCTCATCCTCTCTGCTCTCACACACACTCACTCACTCCCTCTTTTTATTTTTTCTTTCTTTTTTTTTCCCCCTTTCTTTTCCCCCGTTTTCTCCTCCTCCTCCTCCGCGCTCAATTGCGAGGAGTTAAGCAATTTATTCTCTTTTTTCCACTTCATCCTACGATTCTGGAACCAGATTTTAATCTGTCGCTCGGTCAGGCAAAGGGAATGGGCGATCTCGATCCTCCGGCGCCGGGTCAGGTAGCGGTTGAAGTGAAATTCCTTCTCCAGCTCCAGGGTCTGGTAACGGGTGTAGGTCTGGCGACCTCGGCGGCCGCTGGGCCCGAAGGAAGAACCTGTGACACCCGCAAGAAAAAAAAAAAGAAATAGGAAAAAATAGGAAAATAATAGGAAAAAAAAAATAGGGGAAAAAAT
>NW_010317656.1:0-304 GCF_000700745.2 Antrostomus carolinensis
TTTCTGTGACCAGTTTTCAACCCTAAAAACAACTTTCACACAAGGACATTTGTCAACTTATACAACTAATTACTTCACATAAATCCTTGTTGGAAACGAGGCTGAAACTTTTGAAAGGAAAAGTCAACTTGTTTATTTATTACCTGCTGAGAGCGGGAACCCAGGATAAGCCACAAGGACATTTGTCAACTTATACAACTAATTACTTCACATAAATCCTTGTTGGAAACGAGGCTGAAACTTTTGAAAGGAAAAGTCAACTTGTTTATTTATTACCTGCTGAGAGCGGGAACCCAGGATAAGC
>NW_010317656.1:467-1020 GCF_000700745.2 Antrostomus carolinensis
GACCCCTCCCCTGGGTGCAGGTAACTTGTTAAAGTCTTTGGTGCCACCAGACTGGTGCATTTCTTAATCCTCGTGCTGATTGGTCCCTTTCCTGTTCGCTGGTTGGTCTATACCTCCGTGCATTCCTCACCAATCATTTTCAAATAAGTCCACTTCATTGGTTGGCTCGTTCTCCAGTCACAGTCTAGGGCATCGTCCTCATCCCTTGGACCCTACGAAGCAATGGACTAGAAAGTTCCTTCTATTAAACCCATTGGGTCCTGTTATATCCCCATCCAGTGGTTACATTCCAGCATTCCACCCGTACAGTCTGGCAGCTTCCCTTCAATTAACATGTCCATCTCTTCCACCCTCAACTCCCCTCTTTTATATCTCATTTAAACAGTAATAACCAACACCCTGAAACCAATTCATTTCTTACACTTGGAGGCCTTCTCCTCTCACCCTTCCCCAAGCTCTAGAGCCAGGAGGAGCAGCACCCAAAGCCAGCCTCACCCCTCACACTGTTTTAGCACCGGCCCCTTCTCACGCAGGGAGAGACAGAAGATCTGAT
>NW_010317657.1:0-361 GCF_000700745.2 Antrostomus carolinensis
GTCATAGGGCACTTCCGGACCCCTCATCCTGACATCAGGATGTCTCCAGACCTGACCACCGTGCCACGATGCACCTCCAGACCCCACTGCCATGATGAGGCACCCTCCACCTGCTCTTGTGGGGGTCCCTGGACTCACCCTCCTCTTGCGTGTCTGTGACCCACTGATGGGGTGATGCCCCCCCACCCCGGACCCCTCATCCTGACATCAGGATGTCTCCAGACCTGACCACCGTGCCACGATGCACCTCCAGACCCCACTGCCATGATGAGGCACCCTCCACCTGCTCTTGTGGGGGTCCCTGGACTCACCCTCCTCTTGCGTGTCTGTGACCCACTGATGGGGTGATGCCCCCCCACCC
>NW_010317658.1:0-4968 GCF_000700745.2 Antrostomus carolinensis
CTGGGTACGGCTGCCCGGTCCACAGGGAGCCAGGCAGGTGCTGGGGACCCCGGGAAGGGCTGCCGAGGTGCTGCCGCCGGAGTGTGCGGGGAGCGCGGCCCCGCTCCGGGAGAGCTGCCCGGCTGGGGCTGGGGCCAGGGACACAGCAGAGATCGGAGCCGAGTTAAAACTTTCTAGGATCCCCGAGGTCACTCCTAATCCGAATAAACCTCCTACAACAAATGTTACATTGGGCCGGCATGGGTGTAACATGGTAAAAAACTACCCCTGACCTCCTGTGCTCTTATCTGAGCAAACCCGAGCCCCCATCGCCAGAAAGGCCAGGGGTGAGTGGGCCAGCATCTGCTCTCCGGGCAGCGCATGAGCGTGTCCCTTGAGGGAGGTCGCCTCAAAAACTATGGGACAGGCTGACAGCACATGGGAGCTCTGACACGCAACTGTGCTGAAGTATTGCAGGGTCCCTGCCAGCTCTTACCCGCACAAAATTACCCCCAACCACTGCGAGGGTCGAGACTCGTCTCCCACTAAAGCACAAATTCGAGGTTAACGGAAAAGCGAGTCGGAGGGAGAGTCCTAAGAAAAGAGAAAGGCACGAGCTAAGAAAAGCGATAGAAACATCACCAGAGTATGATGTTGCAAAGAACAGAGGCGCCTAAAAGTGGTTGTTAAAAACAAGGAAACCTCATAAAAGGTTTGGCTTTCGACTTTGAATTGTTGACTTGCAATTCACCTTCATGTGCTGCAAATTTGGCTTTAATTCAGATTCAGAAAGGGGAAATAATCATAAAGGCAATACAAACATTCCTTTGAACTTGACCCAGCAGTGCAAAACACACACAGAGAGAAGTTACCTTTTAAAGAACTCCAAATACTCACAGACCCACACGCCATTAAACATGTTTTTTCTTTTTTAATTTAATTCGAAATAAGAGATAAGAAATAATAAATCTTCAATAAAATATATAAAATTGTACAAGGCATCCCTTTCAAAGGGACTTTCCTATAATGGAAGATTGGGGGTGAAGGGAAGTTCATCTATAGTGGGTCCCAGGCAGTGACAGTGCCTGGGTCAAAACAAACCAAAACCAGCAAAACCTCGTGGCTTTTTTTTTTTCCTTTTCTTTTCGTTTTTTTCTGCTTTTTTTTTTGTTTGTTTGTTTCTTTCTTCCACAACAACATGCTAAGAAAATAAATCCAGGAGAAGCTCTGCCTTCAATGCTCCGCAGCCTTTAGTTTAACTTTCTCACAAAGTTTAGCAAGAGTAATACACATAATACAATAGTTATAAGGAGAAGCCTGGGGAACATTCTGCCAGCGCTCGGGGAGCTCCCGCGGGGACGGACATGTTACGCAGTCTCTTGGCACCCCACCGTCCTACTAGTAGGGTTGGTTGTTTGTGATACCTGGATCTCTCTTAAGAAGGGCTTGATGCATGAGTCACTTATATTGGCATCCTTAGCAAGGGAAGGAGAGGAAGACTCGGGGGGTTCTATTTAATACAGACTGTTGCAAATACTGATAAAAACCCCCAAGCATCTCCCAAAAGTGTTCAACAATCATTTGCTCAACCACCACTGTGGAAACAACCCATGTCTTCTTTCCCCAGAAAGCTTCCTTCCCTCTCTCCTGGTTTTCAAAGAGCATTGCAGAGCCAAGATTACCTGGCTGTAGCCAAAAATTTCTAGGCATGCCAATAGGAAGAGATAAAGACCAGACTGCCTAATAACCCTCCCTTGCACTTTACCTCCCCTCACAGTGCTTAACAAACGCTGAAGCTATGTATACAGATAAAGGCATTACAGGAGCCAACAGTGGAGAAAGCTGTTACTCTACATTTAGGGACCCCGATGCTCATCTTGTTGCAAAGATCTGTCGAGGTTTGGGATGCAAAAATTTTCCCTAGCCTCACAAATGCAGGAACTTGCTGGCTCTGAACTTCACTCGGACTCTATTTGGTCTAGTTTCTATTTACATGGTGTCTCTAGCTAAGGGCTCTGCTTTCTTTAAAAAAAAAAATAAACACAAAACCAAACAAACAACAAAACCTTGATTATACCTTTTTATTTCCCCCCCCCCGCCCCCATATTAAGAGATGACATTTGAGGGCAGGGGTTTAGGGCATGTACCCCTCTTACTTTAAACATGTGTTGGGCCCCATCAGGAAGGCATCAAGAAATCTCTGCCCCCATGAGATTGCTTTTTCACCTGTTCCTTTTTATTCTTGTTTTATGTGCACTGTATAAAAACCCTACATTTGCTCAAATTTTTTTCTTTTTTTTGTTTGCTTGTTTTCACTTTTTTTTTTTTCTTTGAGGGTCAGACTCTGAGCACTCAAAGCACTCTTAGAAGACACCCAACCCGCAGCATACAGGATGCCTTGCTTTGCTAACGCAAACTCCTGTACACTCAGGATGGCAGACAGAAGCGTGCAGAAAGAACGGCCAGTACTGGTTGGGATACTGCCTTCTCCGGGTTGGACATGATCCACCAGGAAGTCTGTCTCACTGTCGCTTTGTCTTTCTGATCTTCTTAGGATAAGTGGTACATGCTGTATCCAACGGGAGTAGCATAGAGTCCAACGGGTGGGATAGGAAGCACAGGTCTGTGAAAAGGGTAGGATGTTCCATACAATGAGGCAGCCTGGATGGGAGAGTTGATAGGGAAAGGGAGGCTGAACCCTGATGGCAACATGGGCTTCGCTGCCATTTTTAGCTTCTCTAGCTCAGCCTCCTGCAGTCTCTTGGCCTTGGCCCTCCGATTCTGGAACCAGATTTTGACCTGGGTCTCTGTGAGGTTGAGGGAGCTGGAGAACTCGGCTCTCTCGGCGATGGAGAGATACTGCTTCTGGCGGAACTTGCGCTCCAGAGCTAGCAGCTGGGAAGTTGTGAATGGGGTGCGGGGCTTCCTATTCGTCTTGTGCTTCCTCAGGGTGCAGGCAGTGGGGCTCAGGTGTCCTGCAAGGAAGGGAAAGGCCGGTTATCACAAAAGCAGGGAGACCCGGGTGCTCTGGAGAGACGTGCTGCGGTTGAGGGCTGGGGCGGGAAGCAGAGGGAGTATCTGAAGGGAGAGTCCCACCAGGTGATACCCTCAAACCAGGGGATCCTTTTGCAAGTGGCTCTGGAAATCTCTTCCTGGCCAAAGTTATATTCACAGGACTTCAGCAGATGTCCTGGGAAGTTAAATTTATGCTCAGTGATTTCAAAAGGACAGCCTGTAGGCAAACATGGCACAAAGGATTCAGAGACAGACACACAGCAGATCACTTCAGGAGTCACATCACAGGGGTCTGGAGCACACAAAACAGCTGTCTTGGTAGCTGCAAAACTAGAGGAGTAATTCAAACAAAGCACAAGACAAACATCTACGCAAAAGCAGGAGATTCACAAAAGGACAGTGGTGCAAGAGATGAGCCAAGCCCAGCCCTGCTCCAGGATTTCTGCACCAAGAACAGCAAATCAACCCTATCTTTATTTTTTTATTTTTAATTTTTTTTCTGACAGCTGGCTGAAGAAGTGAGTCTGATAATTTTTGTGGTTTTGATAACTGGGCATTTTTCTTGCTATCTCCCTGTTTGAAAGCAAGTTTTACCGCTGCTTAACAACTTTTTTTTTTTTTAATACTTGCTGAAAACCAGAAAATACTTTTTGAGAATACTTTTTTTTTAGCTTAGCTTTTATGACATTTGCCAATTAGAAAACAAAACAAAACAAACCAACACAACTGCAGCATCTGCAGCCAATACAAGTCAGAAAATCTCCTACCTTTTGTACTCGCCTTATGACCTAAACCAGGTTAGGCACATGTGCCCAAGATGGCATATTGCTGACTTGTCTCTAGATTCATTTTGCATTTCACTAATAATTTTGCAATCTAAGGAATAATTAAAAAGTGTACAGCTGACTTGAAAAGCTTCGCAATTTGGCTGTGTTTCAGATCACTCCCGAGGCATATGACAAACCACCCTGGCTCCCCAGCTTGACACAGAAAGTGACACACAGGCTGCTCTTAAGACGCTGCTAAATTTTGTACATGCTGTAGTACCTGGCTCAAATGCTTGTCAGTGTTTGCAGATCATGTTTCTGAACCCTTTTCACTTTTTTTTTTTTTTTTTAAATAAACTGGACCGCGAAGCTGTTTAAGTGAATATCATGCAATTAAAAAAATCCCACGAGGAGAGTGTTCACAAATTCAGAAAGGGGAGGGAGAAGACAGCTTCAGCAGAAAAAGTTAAATTTCTTCTCTTACTCTTCTTCTAGATACTGAACACGAAAAATAAATCCCTCTTAGAAATCAGCTTGTCAAATACCGTGTTATGATCACACGGAGGCATTTTAATAATTAAGGTGCTCACCGTGACATTTGGTTTACTCCTTAAACTAAATTCACATTACACAAAATCAACACTAAATTCACTACCGGTCACCCCATTATTCCACTCTCTCTTTTTAAACGCAACCTATTTATTTCCTCAAAGGGAAGCTCTCCGAAGACCCAGAAAAAAGGGGGGTGAGGGTCCTTCCAGGGGGGGGTGGGGTCTACAAGGGGATGCCGGTCCCAGCGCCTTCCCCGGCTTTCGGGTTAGCCCGACCCGGCCCGACTTTTGCTACGCACACGGGAAACCGCAAAAACGTGTTTTTAAATTAAATCCCGGACAACTATTTCCCCCGGAATACACCCAAACGTTCCCGGGCTTCTTCCCTCACCATCCCCCAGGTGACTGCCAAACTCTGATAAGAAGCAGGGACCGTCGCCACCGCAGAGCCCGTAATTGCGTTTATCCCGTGCCAGTCCTAAAACCATTCGCTGCAGTGATTTGTTTCGCTGGTTTGTTTGTTTGTTTTCCTGTTTTCTGTCCAATGTCGGACAAAAATCAGCACTTGGATACACTTTCCTCTCCGTGTTGATCAATATCGAACAGTCACAGCTTTTTCCCCAGTTCATTCCCCCCCCATAATATTAATACTAATA
>NW_010317659.1:0-381 GCF_000700745.2 Antrostomus carolinensis
GGTGGGGGCGCATGGGTGTCACTGGGCTCCACAGTGTTGCCAGGTCGAGCTGTGGGGTGGTCCTGTGGGCTGGCATGGGGGGTCCCGGAGGGTGCCCCTTGGCAGCACTCGGGGTGTTCTGGAGAGGAGCTGCTGTGCCGGGGACAGGCTGTGCAGGGGTGTCCATTTGTCCTGCCCAGCAATGGGGGCACGGGGGGGCTCTGTGAGAAACTGCCTGGGCCCTCCATGTGCAGGGGTGTGGGCATGGGGCTGGCTGTGTCCCCAGGGGTCGTGTGACCTCAGGGGTGGCTCCCATGCAGGGGGCTCAGCGGGCATCAGCAGCCAGCATGTCCAGGGTGACACAGCAGGGAAACCCCGGGCAGGGCTGGGGGGGAAGCGGGG
>NW_010317660.1:0-207 GCF_000700745.2 Antrostomus carolinensis
CACTGTGCCACAGTTGCCAACACTGGTTGACCCTTCACCATGCCAAGATGTGGCACCAGTTGGCACCTCACCGTGCCACAGCTGCCAGCACCAATTGACCCTTCACCACACCACAGCCACTGGCACTGGTTGACCCTTCACTGTGCCATGGTTACCGGCACCAGTTGGCCTTTCACCACACCAAGATGTGGCACTGGCTGGCCCTTC
>NW_010317660.1:570-1063 GCF_000700745.2 Antrostomus carolinensis
ACCCTTCACCGTGCCACAGTTGCCAGCACCAGTTGACCCTTCACCACACCAAGATGTGGCACTGGTTGACCCTTCACCATGCCATGGCCACTGGCACTGGTTGACCCTTCACCGTGCCACAGTTGCCAGCACCAGTTGACCCTTCACCACACCAAGATGTGGCACTGGTTGACCCTTCACCACGCCATGGCCACTGGCACTGGTTGACCCTTCACTGTGCCACAGTTGCCAACACTGGTTGACATTTCACCGCGCCAGGACCCTGCCACCACTTGGTGCTTCACCACACCGGGGCCTGGCACCGGCGCTGGCTGCGTGGTGGGATCTGCAGCCGTAATTACAAGGTTGGTATAATTGGGGAGGGGGGGATTTCACCGCGCCAGGACCCTGCCACCACTTGGTGCTTCACCACACCGGGGCCTGGCACCGGCGCTGGCTGCGTGGTGGGATCTGCAGCCGTAATTACAAGGTTGGTATAATTGGGGAGGGGGGG
>NW_010317661.1:0-1638 GCF_000700745.2 Antrostomus carolinensis
TACGGTGTCTATAGGATCTATAGGGTGTCTACAGGATCTATAGGATCTATACGGTGTGTGTAAGTTCTATACAGTGTCTGTAGGTTCTATAGAATCTATACGGTCTGTGTAGGTTCTATAGGATCTATACAGTGTCTATAGGATCTATAGGATGTATATGGTGTCTGTAGGCCCTGTATGGTGTGTGCAGGTTCTATAGGATCTATACGGTGTCTCTAGGTTCTATAGGTTCTATATGGAGTGTGTAGGTTCTATAAGATCTATATGGTGTCTGTAGGATCTATGGGTTCTATAGGGTGTGTGTAGGTTCTATACATTCTACAGGATCTATACGGTGTCTGTAGGATCTATAGGCTCTATATGGTGTCTATAGGTTCTATACGGTGTCCATAGGTTCTATATGGTGTCTATAGGATCTATAGGGTGTCTATAGGGTGCCTATAGGATCTATAGGTGCCTACAGGCCCGATGTAAAGGCCCCGGTACCTGTTGTGCTGAGGCTGCTGGAGGCCGGGGGGAGCGGGAGGGCGACGCCGGGGCCGGGGCTGCTCACCTGGGGGGGGACAGGGGACGTATAGGGACAGGGGTCCTATAGGGACAGGGGACGTATAGGGACAGGGGTCCTATAGGGACAGGGGACGTATAGGGACAGGGGTCCTATAGGGACAGGGGACGTATAGGGACAGGGGTCCTATAGGGACAGGGGACGTATAGGGACAGGGGTCCTATAGGGACAGGGGACGTATAGGGACAGGGGTCCTATAGGGACAGGGGACGTATAGGGACAGGGGTCCTATAGGGACAGGGGACGTATAGGGACAGGGGTCCTATAGGGACAGGGGACGTATAGGGACAGGGGTCCTATAGGGACAGGGGACGTATAGGGACAGGGGTCCTATAGGGACAGGGGACGTATAGGGACAGGGGTCCTATAGGGACAGGGGACGTATAGGGACAGGGGTCCTATAGGGACAGGGGACGTATAGGGACAGGGGTCCTATAGGGACAGGGGACGTATAGGGACAGGGGTCCTATAGGGACAGGGGACGTATAGGGACAGGGGTCCTATAGGGACAGGGGACGTATAGGGACAGGGGTCCTATAGGGACAGGGGACGTATAGGGACAGGGGTCCTATAGGGACAGGGGACGTATAGGGACAGGGGTCCTATAGGGACAGGGGACGTATAGGGACAGGGGTCCTATAGGGACAGGGGACGTATAGGGACAGGGGTCCTATAGGGACAGGGGACGTATAGGGACAGGGGTCCTATAGGGACAGGGGACGTATAGGGACAGGGGTCCTATAGGGACAGGGGACGTATAGGGACAGGGGTCCTATAGGGACAGGGGACGTATAGGGACAGGGGTCCTATAGGGACAGGGGACGTATAGGGACAGGGGTCCTATAGGGACAGGGGACGTATAGGGACAGGGGACGTATAGGGACAGGGGATGTATAGGGACAGGGGTCCTATAGGGACAGGGACACAGGAGGACAGGGGACGTATAGGGACCGGGGTCGTATGGGGACAGGGGATGTATGGGGACAGGGGACGTATAGGGACAGGGGACATATGGGGACAAGGGTCATATGGGGACAGGGGTCATATAGGGACAGGGGACATATGGGGACAGG
>NW_010317662.1:0-227 GCF_000700745.2 Antrostomus carolinensis
CCTGCGGCTCGCAGGGACCCACGCCCACCCCTCGAACAACACACCCGAGGCCCACTGCACTGCCGTCCCGGGGGTCTTGCTTAGCAAGGAGGGGCCTTCCCGCAAGATCACCCCCTGCACACTCACACGGACACACCGCCAGATAGACAGACACGCGTCCACAGGGCTGCCCCCTTCCCGGCGCTCTCCCATGTGTTGCTGAGTGTGGGAGGGAAAGGGAGAGCCGG
>NW_010317663.1:0-12465 GCF_000700745.2 Antrostomus carolinensis
CGGGACCGGGGCTTGTCCCCTCCTGGCAGGCAGGGGCCGCGGCTCCTCACCTTCAGTAACGTGGGGAACAATCTCCTCGCCGGCGTTTAGCATCCTGTCGCTGGGCGTCTGGCCGTCTAGTCCGTTTCTCCTCGGGCATAACCCTGTATCCCGAAGTTATTTCTCCTTTAATTTTTCTTCTGGAGAGTTATGGTAGCTCTTTCTCCTCTCTTTTCCAGTGCAGTCTCAAGCTTTCGGTTAAGCACAGGTGTCTTCCATGAATTCTTTTCTGTTTTTGCCTAGTGGAAAGTAAACGTGCACGCTGCCAAAGCTTGCGAGCTTGCGTTTGCGTGGTGCCTTGTCACATGAGTTCTGTTAGATGAATATTTAATCCTCGAGCTGGAAAGTTTGCTTGGCCCTTTTGAGTGGAAGCACTGGGTAGATGGTTATGTGAAGGCATCTATGTAAAGATGATTTATGTGTTTGCTTCTTTACCCAGCCCTTTCATATTCTCTCAAGTGTTGTTACGGCATCACAAGTATTTTCATCTTAAGTGTGGCTGTTTTGATGTTGATGTAAAATGATGTCTCATAGGAACGACCCTGAACCATCTCCAATTAATGTTGAGAGGCAAAGAGAGAAATTAACCAAAAAAATTAAATTAACAAAGAAATTAACAATGGGAAGGGCGTAAGTAGTAGTCGGAAGCTGCTTTTACTGATACTTTGGTCATATTTCTTATAAAAAGTGGTTGCGTAAGTTACAGCTGTGTGATCAGACTTTTTTTCCTGTGTAAAGTCAGTGGAAGTGGAGATAAAGATTAGAAAAGCAAAGCAGTAAGTTATGGACTTGCCGTACACGATTGTTTAGGTTGGAATTCTTACCTTCAAAATGTTGTGTTCCTTGCTAGCATACCTTCCTCTTTTTATACCATGTCAGTATCACTGAGGAAACTTCACCTTTGATTTCCCTGCAGGTACATTAGTCAGGAGTATTTTTTTGCTTTAGTGTTAACCACGCAGCTCTTTAACTTGTGCAAAAATATTTAAGTAATTTAAGTAAATGAAAGCGTGTGTTCATGTTTACTTTTATAAAATGCTCATATCGCAGTGAAGAAATTGCCACTTAATTTACAAATGTCATGAGTGGCACAAGTGTCGTTTGCAATCTCGGGTCAGCAAAGCTGGGTTTTGTCCTCAAACTGGATGCTTTTACTGTAGGTGGGCCAGGTCTGCCGGGTGCTGTGCGGATGCAGCGCAAACACAGCGGCCTTGGGAGCTGATGGTGTGTGGCTCTGCTGCCTGTCTCGATGCTGCTCGTGCTCCGGAATCAGAAGTGAGCACTGATACGGAAATGTGGATTTATGAGTTGACCTTCATTTTAGTATCTCTTACTGTATAATCTTCTGGGACTAAAAATACACCAAGCAGCTGGTATGCTCTAATAAGCACAGCTAATACTTCTGCTCTGCCGCCGCCGGGAAGTCGGTCATAGAGCGCTTGTTACACGCATCCTGTGGTGACTTGATTTCTCGAAGGCACAGAGCATGCGCAGCTCCTCTGGTTTCACCTGTGGAAACAGAGTACTGCTGCCAGTGTTATCATGCTTGTTAATCTCCAGTGCTTTTTATAGTGTCTAAGTTTACTGAATCTCTGCAGGTAGTTGGATAAAATCAACAGGTTATTGTTAGTTTCGAATACTTTTAAATTTCTGAAGCCTTAAACTCTGAATGGCATACTTTTTCATTAATCTGTGCCATAATTTCTATAGATACAGCTTCAAGAACCCTAGAGCTTGACAAAGGTCCAGTAGCGTAAGTATACATCATAAGCTATAAACTTCTCTATATAAGTTTTACAAAAGGGCCCTGTTAGGAGTTCAGCTAATAAAGTGGTCATCTTAAGATTGTTTAGCGGATAGCTTCACATGAAGTTTGTTTTGCAGCGTGATCTGCAGTAGTAAAGTACTAATGACTGTCTGTTTATTTAAGTACACAACTTCTCTCGAAGCTGTGCTGATGCTCTGAGGCTTTGTGGGTAAAATAGCTGTACGGGTGCATGTCATGATGTTACCTGTACTTTTCACTCCCACTGGGGTTTCTTTTTCCTAAGTGCTGCCAAACAACACATAAATTGAGCTGGTTGCCCATGAGGAACGGTCTGAGCATGACATGCAGATGCAGAAATTAACCAAGTAATGCAGCGATATAGAGCCTAGAGGACACTGGCAGCTAGGAATGGATTTGAGGTTTCCTGACTTTATTATACTAACAGTACAACTTTCACACCAGATGTGTTTTGTGCATCATAAATTAAATTTACTAGGTCATTCTATTCCCAGAATTTGAGGTCAGCATCTAATGCTGTCTGCTTAAAAATGAGTAGGTCATCCACAAATAAGAACTTTTATTCAGTACAGCTACTCATATCATTGTGGTTTTTGTTTGTTTTGGGTTTTCGTGGTGGTTGACTTTTTTCTGCTTGGCTGAACAGGGCTGGTTTCTGCAAGACTTGCTTAACAGCTAGGGAGATGCATATAAAAACTTGTATATTCTCAGCGCCCATCTTCTGTTCCTCTATCGTGCTTTCTGTACTTGGGCCCGTCCTCTTGCCTCCATGACAAGGCAGCGCAAAGCATTCTCCTGTAATTCAGCTTGTTGTTCCTGATGGTGCTCTGGTTTTTAGTGTCCAGTTGGTTCTTCCTGTAGCTGGAATTGCTGTGTACAGCTGACCCCATCTGATTTAAAATGTACTGTTATAAGATAGTTACCAGAAAGTTTTAATGCTATAGCTATTTGCTGTCTAATGCACTTCCTATTTACTTCAAATGCTTTTTTCCTCAACTGCAGTTCAGATTCCATGCTAGTTTCCATTGTTGGAATGGCACTGTACACAGGCTATGTATTCATGCCTCAGCACATCATGGCAATATTGCACTACTTTGAAATTGTGCAGTGATGAAGAACGTATTTTCAAGAAGTAATCGAGCTTTGAAATCTGCTCTACAAAGAAGAATGAAGCTCTTAGTTTTAACAAGACTTCTGCCGATGTCAGAAAGACGCAATTATGACTCTGAAGACTAGGAAATGAGATGTGTAGAGCAGGGACATGAGATGTCCCCTATGTTGTGTTCATTCCTTTTAATTTTACAAGATATGCCCTTGTATAGTAGTTTTGTCTACTTTAACATTGTGATTGTACTTTGATATCAGTATTTTCTTAACTTTGTGACAGTTTCAATATTGCACTGTGAAAGCTTTTCTTAATTGTAATTTTGAGTAAATCTTAATTGCCTTCTATTTTTAATCGGAAAGTCATCTTATTAAACGGGGCTTAAAGCTTTTGCTATTGTATGGTATGTATTTGCCTGGATATTTCTATTAATGCGTTTTGTAAGAAAATACATCTAGATTCATATTAGAGACATGGATATATTCGTCTAATGCTATTTCCAGAAGTTAGTTTGTATGACCGAACTCAGGTGTACTGTTTGCTGTCCAGACTTTGTTCAGCAGTATATTTGTGCATATCACCTATATTTGGAATTGGCAATTAATTATTTCAAGTTTCTGTATTCCACCTGTTGTGGGAGGGCGGGGGAGATGGGGCGTTGAGGCAGAGTGAAGACTGCATTCATCATGTTGGAGTTGTGCTGTGGTTCTGGGCTTTATCTAGTGGGGAAAAAAGGACTTTTCTTTACTGACATAGCCCCACATAGCACTTTAAATCAACCCTGTTTTTCTAGCTACCAATTCAATTGTACTTTTACAGGATGCTTTATTATGTTCCGATGGTTATGGTTTCTGCTAATTTTCACTGAACAGTGTAACTATGTCTAGGTTTTAAAGGGGTTTTCTATTGCTGCTAGTGTTCCAAACATGTTCTTGCTACAGATGACCAAAACATAGGGGTTTAAACGGACTTGAGTTACAACTCCAGCAATAAGTAGCTGAATTCTTGGCTGAAGTCCTGTCTTTTTTTTAATAGGGATTTTTTTCAGTTTTGTATTATGAAATGTAAGATGGTAACAACTTAACTTTCCTAAGTGGAGGATTTTTTTTGTTGTTGTTTAAAAAATAAAAGTTTAAAAGCAGAGCTTTGATGCCAAACTTTCTTTGAGATGTTAATGTATTTTTGAATGCTGCTTGCTTTTCTCAGAACTTTCCAAAAGGGGAAACATGATACTTGACCAATGAATTGTGATTTTTAATGGCCCAATAATAAGAGGTACTATTGCATCTTTTATGGAGTTTCTATTGGAATCGGGAATTATACCTCAGTTGTACAGCTCAGTTGTTCTATAAAGATAGAAAAATTCTGTTGTTGTCTTGAGAGCTATAAATAGTGGGGCTTAAACTTGTTAGGTGAACTCTAGCTTCACTGAAGTTGGTAGGAGTCTCACACTAAATTAGTGCCTTCGCTTATTAATACCTGGTTGCCTAAAGATAGGTAAGTTTTTGGGCTGGTGGGGTTTTTTGTTTTGTTCTTCTGTTTGTGGGTTGGGTTGGTTTTTTTTTCATGTTTCTGGAGTTGTATGTAAGTGTCTTAAGTGTATACGGAGATAATGATAAGTTCACATACTCTTTGTGAAGTAACGTAGCATAAATTATTACTGTCCATGGATTAAATTGGCACGGTGATGTTTCTTTACGATCTGCTACTGTGATCGATACACATCTACTGATGAGAAAGGGTTTTAGTTGTATGAGGGGGAAGAAAGCCCTTCTGTGCAATGGCATTAGGAATGTTAAGTATGGTTTTTAATTGTGAAAGGTTTTATAAAGGGACTTTGTTATACTGACTTTTATTAGCTGTCTGCTTTTTCTTAAGAAAAAAAAGAGTAAGTGTAATCTCCAGTCACTTGTGTTATGTTGTTGTGGGCTTGATCAATATGATACTTGAATTCAGGTTGCTAATTTGAGTAGTCTTTTTCAGCATTTCTTTTTTAATTATAAATCAAGAATCCCATAGTCTTGGACTGTTCTTTTAGATTCTGGATACTTTGTTAAAGATGAATACTTTTCATTAATAAAGTACTGTATGCTACTAGAGAGTTTTCATTTCTAGAAGAAAGTTTCTGCAACATGTCCTTTTCATAAAGTTGATCTAGTAAAGGGATAGTTCAAGGGGTGATAATAATTGAGCCATCAGTAATTTAGATAAAGTTGGAAAAAAAAATTGTGAGAAATTAGGAAAAACAAAATCTGAGCAGCATGCAAGTGACTTTGTTAGTCATTTAATAGTAATAGCTCTTGGGGTTTAGATTGAGTCATCAGAAATAAGTGTTTAAAAATGCATTACCTGTGTTACAGCCCAGCTGATGGTATCAGCTCCGTCAGCCAGCCCCTGCCTGCGGCTGCCAAAAGGTGTGGTCAGGGAATCCTGCCTGGGTGGGATGACTTGCTGTGCTGGTCCCCCTGGCAGGAGCTCATGGCCGTGGTGGCTTCCAGAGTCAGCTCTGCAGAGGCACCTTGGCTGATGTGAGGCCTGGGCGCTGTAGAAATAATCACTAAAAACCTTTGCAGTAGGAGCTACCATAACCAAAAGAGGAAACCGAGCCACAGTGTTGCAGAAAGTCACTCTGGAGCCAGAAACGGATCCAGGATGTGTGTGTGTACATGTGTCCTAGATCAGTTATATTTTTTGATACATACATATATCATATATATATAAAAATATATACTGTTTATTTCTTGTCAGAAATTATTATGTAGCAATTAGTTTGGAGACAGAGGCTGTGGGGTTTTTTTCTGGTTTAACTACCCCGTAAAGGAAAACCCCAGAGAATACTAAAATGAGAGTTTCTTGGCAAAATTTAGCAAGAAAACCATCTGTGTAAATATTCAATATTAGATATAAATAGGTGTGAAAGGAGCATAGCACTGTATAGGTGAATCTTGTGGGATAGATGTGCATTGCGTTACTGCAAATTGGTGCAACTGGTATGATGTGGAGTGTTGCCTTGTTTCATTCAGGTGCAGTAATAAAGTGTACAGTATAAATACTGAAGAAGGGCTACCTGCTGTTGGTTAACAACAAATAAAGGTTATATTGAGGTGAAGAGGCACAACTTGAAGAGATCTGATACCTTGGGATTAGTGGGCTGTGCACAGGCTGTGGAGATGGCAGCCACCCTCAGAAATACCAGAGCAGCAGAGTCTGGAATTGGCACCCCAAGAAAGGTTTTCAGTTCCAGAAGTTCCTTTCACCTGCTAATTTGCCCATGTTTTCTACAACTGCTATTGCAGGAAAACAGTTTCTTCGCTTCTTGCTGACATGTTATTCTGACACTAGTGTGATTTTTTTGTTTTGTAAAGACAAAAGCTTTCCACGTGGTTTTCATTGTTTCTGTGTTTGATCTGCTAGGTCAGCCTTAAACAGCAGTCACTGCTGAACACAATAGCCACTGTCTTTTCTGCCTTTCGTTTGTGTAATGATGGTTTAAGGAGAAAATCTGGCATCATAGTCCACAGCTGGATCCAACTTTCTCTTTATATAATGAGGAGAGATGAAATTCTAGATCTCATCTAGATCCCAGTATGGGATTTCAGCAGAAACCCCTCTGCTTTTTGTAACGTTTGGTATATCATCACAAGATCCTCGATCCATCTCAACTGTCATTGCATGATTGAAGACTTAAGAAATTACGAATATCCACTCTCCAAGAGTTTAGCTGGATAAGAGTTGAACAGGCCTTGATGTAAACCCAATTCAAACGCTGATCCAATTTCTAAAGCAACATTAAAGTTCAGCTTTTTCTTCACAGTAATGCTGGCAGCAGGTGTCTTATCTCAAATGTTACAAGTACTTATGGTGGAATAAGATGGGGAGTTAAGTTAGGCAGTACCTTATTGCTAAATGTTTAACACAAGGTGCAAAAGCTGGGAGGTGGCATGGACTGAAAGTCAGACCCTGACAAGGTTGTGTTGCTGCTGCACCTCTTTACAGTGCTCTGCGGATTCTGTGAGCCATCCAGCATGTACACTTAACAGAATTTGTCTTATTTGAGGGTGGACTTCTTGTATTAAAAAAAACAACCAAACAAAAACACTAACTTTAAGGCATTGGCTAGCACTTTATGTTGTAGGTAGTGCTGCTTATTTTAATACTGAACAAGATGATGATATACGTGTACAATTTCTAAGTTGCATCTGTTTATTGATTAGGTATTTAGATTTTGTAATCTGAGTGTCCAGATGCATGCTTTATTTTGGAAAGAGCTTGTTTTGAAAAGCATAGGAGTTATTTCCCTAAACAGAAAGTGTAGCCTTGTTTTCAAATCTGAAGCTGATACCTGTGCTAAACTCCAAAACTTACTAGACAAAAGAAAGTTCATATTTCACATAAATAGGACAGTTACCAAGCTAGGAGCCTTACATTACAGAAGACTTGGTTTAAGGGGTGACAGTACTGCCCTGGTAATATGACTGTATATTTAGACTGTGTGGTTGGAATGTGTGGAGCGATGGTTTCACCTGGCTTGGAGATCTTTCATGTCATAAAAGCACCTCCTGACACTGGTAGGATGTGACAGTGAATTATTTATTTATTTGAAGGTTTGGAGTGATGGTGTTTGGGATTAGAGACTGAATAATCATCCTAAAGGCTTTACTGTTATATCTTGTGCTATGTAGATGTATGTTTTGATGAAATAAACTGATGGGAAGCCCTGTGGTCCCGACACCAGTCTTAAGCTAGACAGATAATCGTGGAGCAGTAATCGCTAAGTTGGATATAAGACATGCTGCTTGCAGACAGATAATCATGGAGCAGTAATCGCTAAATTGGATACAAGATGTGCCAGTTGCAGCTACAAACCAAGTGTAAGAACCTTGGGAGACAGTGTGTCTGTGCAGGAACAGCCATCCTCTGTGCTGGTGATCATGGTGGTGATTTTCTGTTACAGCCCGTTACTGGCTGAAACGTGCTTTTATAGGCTAACCGAAGACACTTTTCTTGGTCTTTCATTGCTTTCTTAACCTTGAAGGGAGTGTTCTGTGTACAGCATCGATTTTGTCACAGCAATAAGTTTCATTAGGCTGGATTATATTGAGGGTGTTTTCACAGTGAAAAGTTGACTGATTTTGTAGGTGGCTCTTCTCATCTTTATTGCTTGAGTTTTGGAAATGAAGCGTATGATTAATAAACAGCTTACAACTATCCTCCCACAAAAAATGAATCATAGTATTTCTTTTATTTAGTCCTGTTAGAGGTTATCCAGATAATGTTTGAGGAAGAAGCCCAAGATGCAATTTACAGTTGTAGCCGGCTGCTTTCTCATTAAAACTGACAGTTCTTGGATGTGAATCTTCATAAGCTTGAATGTTCCTGTGCAAGCTCCCTGCTCTAAGAACTATCTGATAGGTGGAACTAACAGATCATCAGCACGTCACTGATATTCATACGGTTACAACATCTAGTCTGATGCATCTCTTTTTTATTTATGCCCATATCTGCAGGTGGAATTGTCTTGGCATATCTTGCATTTTGTGTTCCCTTCAATTTGAGATGAACAGTGTCTCTCAGGCCAGTATTTCATGATGACAATAAAACGTACTGCATAGCCCCCAAAAGAATTTTTTGGGGAAAAAAATTGTCTTGGCAATGATTGATCTTATTTGTCTTTTCTGTAAAGTCTGTTTGCTTGTTTTGAGTTTACCTAGAGAGAAAAACTTAATTATTTATGATCATATAAAAATTTAAACCAAAAATCCTCTGGCCACAGTTTGTATTCTCTCCTGCTCTGTAATGATTAGCTGTTGTCCTCTCTTCCTTTTGGTTTGTTTTTCCTTCAAGCTGTTCTTACTTCGTATTCTTCAAAAAGCAAGAAATTGATGCCTCAGAATATGTTTTTCAATGTTGCTATTTAGTAACTGGTAGGGTTATGACATTCTGGAAGATATCTTTGCATAATATTCTTGCTGTCATTAATAGGATTGTGCTATCAGATCACCTGAGTAGTTATCCACTGGCACACTTGCTCTGAATTTGAGTATCTAATACAGGTGCCAGACTCACGACAGTTTACTCTTATTGCTTCTGTTATGTTACCAGTTCAAAACTAACGCTTTGGAGAGAAAGTCCCCTGTATCGCATCGCAGGACCCCAGAAGTTTATATGCTTGGGTAATATATGCTGAATTTTAATCAGAATTAGCAGATAGTTCCCAAACTCAGGATTGAATATGGGTGATTATATGAAATTATTTCTTGGTCGTTAGCCTTGTTTCAAAAAAACATCTTCAAAACCCCTCCTGTGTGGTTGTAGAGTATTCCAGTAGGATGGACAAAAAAGTAGTGCTCAGATCAGAGTGACTGAGGATAGAATGTACAGTCTGCCTGACTTAGAGCACAGAAACAGGAGGACATGTTCCTCCTCCAACAGTCAGTGTTCCCTTTTGTCATGCAGTTAAAGGGTCACCCAGATGTGATAGAGATCTGCAGTTACTCCAGTTCTTTCTGTGAAAATATGTGAACTGCACCATCAGCTACTGCCAAGGCAGCTGCCATAACCTCTGCCTCACAAATTGTTCTAGGAGTTAATCTGGGAAAGTGAGAATACATATGTATTAACATTTCCTCCACTGGTCTGCTAAACTCCTGGTATCTAATCAAATGGAAAGGCGGGCTCCACTGGAAAGTGGGCAAGAGGCTATCTATACCCAGAGAATAGGAGACAACTATTGTGGAGTGAGGCTTTCCAGGTCAGGATACAGCTGCAGGGTATGCCTGCACAATGGGATGGTGCCTAATGCTGAGATCCAAAAGTACCTTCAGAAGGGCTTGTGCAACTTCTCTGCATTTCCTTGGAAAGAGAATTATATTAAGCCATGCTTACGCTGAAAATAATTGAAGTGTTTGTGAGGAGTCCTGAACAAGCTGAAGCACATAGAGACACTAGCTCTGGTCTCTGTGCTGTGTTGTGTGGGGTGAGGTGGACAGCCTTTAGACATCTGCATGACATACTGGTTTTCAGTACTGCTTCTGCCAAATGTGATGTGCACATTTGAGCACAAACATTGTATCTTGTGCCTTTTGAAAATTGTAAGGCTTGTTCAGATGAGTGGCAGGCATAGTTCAAGCCTTTCATTCCTCCTTCTTTGGCTGGTGACTGCAGTCTGGGGAGCAGATGCTACGCTGATTAGTGGTCTCTAAGTTGATTGATGATGGTAATATTTATTCCTTTTAAAGCTGACATATGTGTCCCATGATATATCAGTGTCATGGATGTCTTCATGTGCTGCACAAAGCAGTCCTGTTAAGAAAATCTCCGTTGTCTGATATTTCAGCAATATTTGAACTCTCCATACCACTACTGGTAAACCCTTTGCATTGTGTATTAGAGTGGTTTCAACTGCTGTGTACTTTCTCAAATAGTTTCAGGCCTAGATTAGAAGGATGGTAGATGTAAGAGGGAACATGGGTCGGAGAAACAGAGCTTGATCTGTGTCCATTTTGTTTCACCTGCTGAGTTTACCATGTGTTTTGACAGTTGGAGACTGGAGTTACTAAGGGTTAAAGCACTGAGTTACAATAACAAAGGATTCTTCTTGTTTCCATCTCAGTTTCTCTCAATCTGTTTCAAAATACAGCATTGTCTTAAACTTGGAAGTGTGCTCAAACTACTGTGATAAAACACTTAAGTGGATGGGTGTTCCAGCTTGCCCTTATGGGTGTAAGCTGGAACACAGGAGGTTCCACTTAAACTTGGGAAGAAACTTTACGGTGAGGGTGACAGAGCACTGGAACAGGCTGCCCAGGGAGGGTGTGGAGTCTCTTTCTCTGGAGATGTTCAAAACCTGCCTGGACGCCTTCCTGTGTAATCTCATCTAGGTCTTGCTTCAGCAGGGGGATTGGACTAGATGATCTTTCGAGGTCCCTCCCAATCCCCAACATTCTGTGATTCTGTGATTTGAGCAAAGAAGATACACTGGCACTGGAATCCGTATGAGGAGAGGCTGAAGTTGCTTTGATTATTCAGCCTGGAGAAGTGGTCTATAACATCCTCACAAGGGGAAGGGGAGGGGCAGGTGCTGATCTCTTCTCTCTGGCTACCAATGATAGGGCCAGGGGAAATGTCAGGAAGATGTGCCAGAGGAGGTTTAGGTTGGACATTAGGAAAAGGTTCTTGAGGCAGAGGGTGGTGGAGCACTGGAACAGGCTCCCCAGAGAGGTAGTCATGGCACCAAGCCTGACAATATTCAAGAAGCATTTGGACAACTGGCAACGTTCTATGATTCTATGAAAGTTACACTGATGATGCTGTGGTGAGGATCTGCTGTGACCTCCTGCCTTTGAGGGTGAAGAGAGTGAATTTTTTTTTTGGAAAAGGCGTACTTAAGTAAGCAAGGTGCTTGTTAGTGAACTAGAAGGCCAAAAAAGAGCACACCAGAAGTGGAAAGAAGTAAGGACAGGCTACAAAGGAGGTGTGTACAAGCATTGCTGAGACAACCAGACAGCCTTATATGATTAAATGATTGCTATGTGGATGTAGGCAGTGGTGGATATTCTTGTACCTTGACTTTAGAATGGCTTTTGACACAATCTCCCACAGCGTTTTCATCTGGACCAGAGAAAGTATGAGTAAAGTGAATGGACTGTGGTGGTTTGAACTGGCTGGATCACTGGACTCAAATCAGTTGCTCAATATTCATTTGTAAGGTGGCTAAAAGTGGAGTACTCTGTAAGGTGATACTGGGGCTGATGTTCAGTATCTTCATAGATGACCCTGATTATTAGACAATGTTCCTCATTGAAGGAGGGAGTTAATAGGCTGAAAGATAGGACCTGGGTTCAGGATTTGCCTGACAGAAACCTCATGCAGTTTGACAAGGAGAAGTGTGAAATTCTCAGCTTTGCTGAGAGAGATCCTGGGAGTTACATGTGCTGAACATGAGCCAACAGTGAGTTCACAACAGAAATATGTTAGCCTGTATGCTCGGCTACAGTAGAACATGACCTCCAGATCGAGAGAAGTGATTAGCATCTTTGTGCTGTTGAGGCTGCAGCTGCAATTCCGTGTCCGGTTTTGGGCTCTTTTGTTCCAGAAGGATGGGGAGAAACTATCCAGAAGGGGCTACAGAGATGGTTAGGAGTTAGGAATGGGTTTCCTAGAGCGGTTGTGAAACCTCTGTCCTTGACGGTTTTCAAGACTTGGCTATACAAAGCCATGACTAACTTGATTGGAACTAGTGCTGGCAAGAGTCCTGCTTTCAGTGGAAGGCTGGACTAGGTGATCTCCTGATCTCCTGAAGTCCCTTCAAACCAGCTTTTCTATTGCTCTTTAAAGACTAAGGAAAAAGTCAGGTGAAGGAGTGATACAAAAAAATTCACATGAATCATAATAGCAAGAGAGGCAGTAGGCATTAGAATTATACAGAACCCAAAGTGTTAGAAACTTGGAGGATGACAGAGTGAAAGTACGGGGAAGGTGCTGAGATGCCAGTGGTGATGTGGTCTATGGTGGGTTGACCCTGGCTAGAGGCCAG
>NW_010317664.1:0-3768 GCF_000700745.2 Antrostomus carolinensis
TCGGCCGGCGTGGGAGAGGGTAGGAGGCAGTAATCACCTCGTCTCCCTCCTCCTGCCTCAGAGCCGTGGGGCAAACGGTGCTGCCCGCGATTCCCCCCGTGTTTCCTCGTGGGTCTCTTACAATCGGTGCTAAATGGTGGCTGGAGCTGTGCTGCCACTCGTGCCTGTGGGAGGCCGTGCTGCCTCGCCCTCCGCTACCGGAACAGGTGGAACTGCTTGAATTTCCCTTTTTCCCCCCTCGTGTTGTCCTGAAACTTCCCCCGTCGTCGATGCCAGAGCTCGGACTGGCGAGAAAACCCTGGTTTCCCCCAGAAGAGCAGCAAAATGAAGCGCCCGTGTGTGGCGCCTTATTTAGTGTTTCCCAAACAGCTCCTGAAAACCCATTAAAAATAGTTTCCCGGTGAGCTCTGCTGTGGGCTGGAGATGGGGACCTGGCTCGGCTCCCGGCTCTGCTCAGCTGTGATCCCAAACAGAGCTCAGCTTGGGGGGGCGATGCCTAAAGCATCCTTGTTTAGCAGCTGGGGGATAAAATTAAACTAGTGCTTTTAAATTTCTAATTTGGATTGATTTGCAGCGTAGCTAGGGGTAAAATTTATACCCCCCTCCCCCTTTATCGTATGTAAAAGAAGAACAGACTTTGTGCGAATGTAAGGGGCTTAGTTACCACTCGTAAAGTTGCCGGTGCAAATCAGCGGTGGTGTTTGCTCTTGTTTAAGCACCACGTAATAACTTCTTGGGGTCCATACAGAAGCAGGGATGAATGCCAGGGAACTTGGAGCCGGCTCTGAACCATGGTGTGATTCAGAGCGATGAGTAATTTAGGAGAAAGAGCTTCACCTTCCTCCCTGGCTCCTGGGGAGGGTTTTCCTGGGGGTGGAGGAGGTGTATGATGATCCTGACTTTTTTTTGGTGCTCCAACTTGGCTTCATCTCAGAGTTTGAAATTCTGCAAAGGTTTTGATTTGGTTTTTAACTCTCCTTGTCAGTGGGTCTCAGCATTCCTCTGCCGTTCAGGCTGAGGGACTCTTGCTGCCTGCTGCACAGCTTTTGATTTTCCGCTGTGGAGGAGGTCCAGTGGATGCACCAACTGCTCTGGGATGCTGGTGCTTGCCGGGGTCGTGCTCCAGGATGGGGCATAAAGCTGGTCAGAGGGTCCTAGCACTCAGCCAAAGGCATCTAGCTCTGCCTCCTGCCCTGGGACGAGCTTCTCCACCAGCACCTTCTTGCTGGTAGGGCACTGGAGAGTGAGGTCTGAGTCAGTCGTGGGTGCGAAGCACATCTAGGTTCAGGGTGGAGGTGTTGTTTCTGTCAAGGTTGGGTTCTCCACCGCTTTCCCATTCTCAAAGCACGTTGACTCCAGGAGTGTAAGGAAGAGCAGTCGGTGTGCAGGCTCTGACCCACCGCTGGGAAGGGGCAGCTGAAGCCCAGCCCTTGCCTTTCTGCCAGGTGTGTGGGCACCAGGCTCGTGAGGGCAGCAGAAGTCCATGGTGGGCTTGGTTTTGCCATACATACCTCATGGACATTTTTTAGCCTTGGGCTGGGCCAGGATGGTTTTCTGCAGTAGTGTCTCACACTGCGCGAGGGGCTGAGAGCTCTTCAGCACAGAGGGTGCGTGTGATCTGGTGACGATGGGTTTATTGCCGATAGCTGTTCTTTAAAACATAGCACTTGAAATTTGGCTCTTAGACTGTACTTTCCTCTTCCAGAGCAAATCTCCTCCAATTCATGTTTATTTCCCAGTTGCAGTAGTGCTGTCTGGTAGTGCAATAGCAGTGCCATCAAATGAGGAGTTTGAGAAGTACGCGGCTGAGGAGAATGTAGTTGGGATTACAAAGTTGTATCGTGTTGGAGGTTATTTGGGATGGTTTTAGCCGCAGTTGTTTGGAGGGTGAAAAGCTGTTTAATATCCATCTAGATGTTATGCAGAAGTGTTAATCTTTAAACAGCCCCCCTTGCTCTGCGAATGTTTTATGAAAGCTTACTGAGGCATTGCATGAAAAAATAAAATTAAAAAAATCTTTAATTCATCTAGTTAAAAGCAGAGACAAAGGTTTGGTCCGGCTGGTCCCCGAGGGCTCCGTGCCAGGGGAACTGCCGTGTTGTAAACAGGTCAGGAGGACATGTCTCATCCCAAGCTCCTCCATCCAACAGACTCGAGTTCTTAAGAGCAATGGTTGTGGTCAGTGCTTAAATACATGTAATGGTGTGGAAAGATTGCTGTCGGAAGAGGAGTGTTATCATAGAAATATCGTAGAAATATGATGAAACACTTGCTAAGGGAGCAAGAAGCTTGGAGGACAGTCCCTTTGTTCTGTCTCAGGAGTGTCAGACAGAAATTAATTGGATAGTGTGTGGGTGGCATTTCAGAGAAGCAAATTAATAGCCCTTTTATGGCTGGGACAATTTCCACGGAAACATTTTGTGAAAAGTTTTGCTTCTTTGAATCCCCTTCACAAACCACAGCAGCAACATCCTTCAGGTGCATGGATGAGAAAACTCCTGGTGTAAGGAGCCCTTTGCCATACTTTTCCTATAATTCCAAAATGTATTTTCTACTTTCTAAACCTGAATTAATTAATTAATTATAAACCCTCCATTATGTCTGTGGGCCTGCCTCCTTTTTTTTTTTTTTTTCTTCCCCCCTGCTTCCAGGAAAAAAAAGGGGAGGGGGGCGGGGGGGACGGACTTTCAGCTAACCATGAAAGAGCCACTGCAGCATGGGTGAGTCCTGGGGTGGGGAAGGATGTCTGACTCCTCACACCTCCGCCCACACACAGATCAGTGGCAGTGTTCAGGTGGCTTAAGGTGTATAATTGGATTAAATTGGATTAGATGGAGGGAAGAGGAAGCTTCACTTATGAACAATGATCTCTTGGTTGTGAAATTTTTTCTCTGTGGGGGAGAGCTATAGCGTTGTGGTAGGAGCCTCTCGATGTGGGATGATAAAATCCTGGAGAAGGTGGGATGGAGAGAAGCTACTGTGCAGTGATTGCAGGCAGGGGATAAATGGGAAAAAAAAACAAAAAAAAAAAACAACAAAAAAGTTATTCTGGTGGCTTAAACAGAAGTATTAATTTCTTCTGCTACAGTTCTTTAAAGCATTGTTTCCTTTAGTGTTTTTTCCCCAGTTTCCGGTACACTTGAAAGTAAAACAAGTTAAGATGAATTCTTATCCCATTTCTTCATTTTCCAGGTCCTCAGTGGGGCAGGAGAGATAGGGGGCTGGAAGCATCCTGAAAGTTGGGTGGGAGAATGCTTAGTGCTGGAATTGTGGAGGTGCTTGGTTTCTTCCTCCTGCAAGGATTAGACTGGATCAGTGATGGAACTAGACTAATATTTTAAATGTTTTTGAGATGGCATTAAGTTCTAGTCTTTGCTTGGATCTTGTAGTCTGGAAAAGTGTTGTAGGAGAGTCCCGCCTTTCCCTCTGAACAGCAGCAGCAGTGCCCCACTGCTGGCAGCCGCTTGATTTCTCTCTGGAGATGTTAGGTTGATGTCATATGTTCTCCAGAGTTTTTGAAGGACCCAGAGCTCCCTTCTGTGTGTGCACCCCAGCATTTGAGTCCTGACCTAATGGTGGGTGACAAAGTGTATGGGCAATAAAATAGCGTTAAATGGTTTTTTTTTTCTTCTGTTTTACAGAGATGCTGCAGTTCGTCAGTAATCAGGCAGGAGACTTTCCAGATCTGTTTTCGGATCACTTGTGTGGCAACTTCCAGGGCAGCGGCAGTGGTGGCAGCAGTGGTGGGACCCTGGAGCCACAGTTGCA
>NW_010317665.1:0-358 GCF_000700745.2 Antrostomus carolinensis
TCAGCCTCCTTTTCTCCAGGAGAAACACCCCTCCCCAGCCCCCAGATTTCGGTAGCAGCCACCACTGCAGCCCCTGATCGCTGGGAGGGGGGGAACGTGGCTCTCGCTTCCTGCGCCGAGCTGAGCCATCCTCCCCACGCTGCTTTCATCTCTTCCTTCCTCTCCTTTCATCCAGCACCGAGAGCTCCACATGCTCCCAGGCCCATCCTGCCTCCCACACCCGGGCATGGGTCTCCACCGTGCTCCTCACTTGCAGCCCTTGGAAAGGCAGCCGTGGTGGGGGGGGAACACTGGGGGACCCCTGCGTGGGGCCAACCCTCCCACTGTCCGCGCTGCCTCCAGCTCCTGCGAGCAGGAG
>NW_010317665.1:415-749 GCF_000700745.2 Antrostomus carolinensis
TCCACGGGTCCCAGGGGGGAGGCAAAGCCGCCCCTCCCTCCCCGTGCCCACTGCTGTCCCCATTCGGGCGCCGGCTGCGGCTCGGCGTGCTCAGGGCAGCGACACGGACATTTCACTGCACATTTTTCTACTCTGCAAAGACCAACCCGACTTGGCAAGAGCCCGGAGGGAGCCGCCGAAACGCGAGGCGGGCTGGAGCTCCTTCTGCAAAAAGCCTGGCTCAGGCAGGGAGGAGGGACAGCATCTGCACACCCCACTCAGCCCCACACAGCCCTGCTGCCCTGTGTCCTGCCTCGGTCACAAAGGTCCCCGTGCCCGTGGAGGCCATCGGGGC
>NW_010317666.1:0-5312 GCF_000700745.2 Antrostomus carolinensis
AATGCCACTAGGGAGCAATCAGAATTTCTGCTGTAAGAGCAAAGATTGGACCTCTGGTTTATTGTTCCCAGAGAAGGGGAAAGACCTGGAAGCAAGATAGTGCCTGCAAATACCAAGACACCAGAGCAATCTTAATGTACCTGGGTGAGAAATTCCTGGGGAGCAGGGCAGCATCAGTGCTAGTGTGAGACAGTGCCACAACTCAGTGCACACAGCCGGAGTCAGAACAGGGGGTTTCTTTGTTAATTAACAGAGCAGCTCAGTGTATTTACCTGGACAGGCAAAGGCTGAGAAGGAATGTGATTACAAGGAATAATGTTTAGAAAAGTAGAGATGTTTACACTGGAAGATGAGGTCAGTGCACGAACTAACAGGTAGAGAGTGGCTACAGATGTGTTCAGATGTTCCCTTCAGGCTCTCCTCCAGCCTTCACAACAGCCCAGACATCTCATGGCATCTGTACATGGCTTTGGAGGTGGTAGAGGCAAGTAGCCCTGACTTCCAGCAGGCAAATCGAGCTAGAGGGTTTACATCACTTCCAGCCCTGTGAAGAGCTTCAGGGAAGCCATAAGGCACCAGATTAACAGCTGGAGCAACAATTCTTGGAGCAGCTCCAATGACAGCCTGGTGTCTTCCCCACAGACCTCGAGATTCATCATCCTTTGGCATAATGTGTGTGGAGGGAAAGCACAAAACCAAAACACTAACAGGACCACTTCCAGGTGGCAGTGTTCCGTGTCCATTTGCAGGGCTACACCGAAGAGAGCTGATATATCTGTATCGAAAAGACCAGTACAAATTGCCATCTGATTTCCTAGAAATTCCCATTATCACCCCAGTTTTTTAGAATCAAAACCAAATTGGCCAAAATAGCTTCAAATACTTGGTTGAGACTTTGGCAAATTTCTCCAAGAAATCAAGAAGGCAGGGGAGAAACTATTAGTCTTGAGGCACATTTGACTTTGCCATTGGTTAAAGCAAACGCCTTGCTGCTCCACAGACTTCAGGTAATGCTTTCAGCATTAGGAAGCGTGCTGGCATGGTCCAACAAAGGATAATGAATCTGAAGCCAGTATAATTGAACACTACCACTGCTGCTCAATTAATCTGATCACTTCCCTTATAAATTCATAATCACAGCCCATGACTGCAGCAGACCTTATTTATATGCCAGAGAGGTTTCCAGTTCTGAAAGACTCACAGGTGTCTGGGACAGAGCAGGACAGAAGCAAAGCTGGTTACAAAACAAATCACTCGGCAAAGCTGCCTCCTTCCTTCTCCCAAACCCTCAGTTCCACAAGAGGCAGGAGGAGAGAAAGAAAACCAGTGCAGGAGAGGAGGAAAATGCTAAGAAATTAAACCTGTCAAAGGCAGCAAGAGGAAAATTGCAGTGACTAAAAATGGGAGGAGAAAACAAAAGGAAAAAGGAATCTCAGTGAGATCTCTCTCTCCATTCTGGATATGAGATGTTTGCAAATGACTTCATACCCTTCTCCTCTCTCTCCTTCTTGAGTCTGAAGGGTTCCTTTGTTATGCCATTCACTTTTCCCCAAAGTTGCAGGCTCTTATATTAATGAATAATTAATTTTACAATACCATAGCAATTGCCAGCCCTGAAATTCAGAGACAGTCCATCACAGGAATATGCCTGAGTTTCTAGGATGAGGGAGAGGTAATGTGGACAGCCTTCTACTCACAGCAGGGTTGGCAGGGAGAGCTGGGACTGTGTGGTGGGTTTAGGATCAGACAGGCTGCTCAGCATTTCCATCCCAAGCCCTAGGGCTGTGTTCAAGCTGCTGGTACAGATATCACTGCTCATTTTCTGCGATGCAACTGCACAGGGAAATCAGATGCTCCAGTAGCACATGTGGCATGAATAGCGGGATGAAGGTTTGCAGAGCTGCCCAAGCAGTTTAGACCTAAAATGAAAAGAAATGGAAGGGCCAAACCTTGGAGGGCCCTCATGGTATTTTCCCACAGGAGATGAAGCCTGTCCCATTTTCATGTAAAACTTGAACTGAACTTCTCAGAAGAGGGGGAAGTTTTAAAGACACCCCTTCCTGCATTGGAATGAAGCTGGGAGCAGGTGTACAGATGAGAGGGAAAGTGCTCTGCTCTGACGAAACACCACGAAAATGGTTTTGCAGGGCATGATAGCACTGTGAGACAGTTTAAGGCAGGACATGAGGCAAGCTGCATCCAACAGCTGCTGGAAGTACACATGGGGAATAAAGGGGATATTCCCCAGCCAGGGCTGACATGATCCTTTCACACAATATGGCAAAGAGCATGTTCTGGATGGCGTCCCCCACTTAGCTCAGGGAGCATTGATAGAGCTCAGTGCTTAGGATGGGCATGGAAGGCATTTGCTCCAGAAAAGGTTTACATGGCAAGGATATACATTTTTCTATGAAAATAGCACGTCCCCACAAATAATGTCACACAGAGACAAAACACTATACTTGCTTGTGACTCATGAAAAGGAATCCACTTCAGGATCATCCAACAGTGCTGAGTGCAGCCGTTTCTGCCCATCACTCTCCAACATCACTTGCTATCTCAGCCTAATGCAACTTTTAGTCAGCTTCCCTCTGTTAGAGAAGAAAAGCCAACCGGCTTCATCCACCATCACCAGAAGCAACCAGATTGTTAGCATTACCATGAAAAGCTCCTGTCAAAGCTTGGTGGCCAGCAGGACCATCTACATGGGTCTCCAGCAAACACCTATTTCTGTTCATTTCTTCTACATTCAAAAGGATGTTGCAGCTCTTGCATGCCCAAAACTAGCAGGTAGTACCCCAGAAGCAATTTCAGTTTCTAATACAAAACAGCAAGAACAGTCACCACAAAACAGCCTAGTGTACTGGTTGAGCCAGCTGCAGTTAAGCCATGTTAAACATTACTACACAGAAACATAGATATACCCTTTAATTGTCTCCAGTAACTCCTTTAAAGCTGGAACAGTTTATATTGGGACTGTTCCTATAATCCAGCTCTCTGACTGGAGAGGATGAGACTGGACCTTCCCATGTTCCCGATTCACCAACCTGTGTCACACACAGTCTGTGTCTGCTCTCCTCCTACACGTAGCTCCATGAGTTGTTCCTTTGTTTCATTTCACAACAGTTTGTAGGGGCCACAGCGGTCTGCAGGAGCACCTCCTAGCTAAGCAAGAGGATCTAAAGCTGCTGCAAGAGGAACACCTGGATGAAGAAAACTGGTGAAATTGGGGAATAAAAAAAAAGGAGCAGGAAATAAATGAGGCAACTCTGTTTTCCCCACGAGCAGCCTGGAGTTTGGTACAGGCATTATGATTCTCAAGACAGCTAAGCAGAAAAAGTCTTTGAAGTCCAGAGAGTGATGATTTAGGGTATGGGAACAGCATGGGAGACAAGATCCACCACCCCCTCCACACACACAGTGTTGTCTAATAACTGGCCATAGGATGTTGATCTAATGTAGCCCAGATTAGGTCACAAGCTTTACTCTGGATCAAACTGAAAACATAAAGGATCAGACTCCAAGCTCCTCTGCAGCCTCTGTCACGCCGAGTCACAGAATCATTAAGGTTGGGAAAGACCTCTAAGATCATCCAGTCCAACTGTCAGCTCATCACCACTGTGCCCATTAAACCTTATCCCCGAGTGCTACATCTATGAGTCCTTGCCTTCGCCCTGCTTCTCGCTTAGCAAAACATTTCAGGAGGCCCCATTCCCCCTTCCCTCCCACTCCAGACTGAATCAGAGCAAAGTTGCTGAACTGGGGCTGCTTGTCACCCTGCCAAACTTTGCTAACCAATCTTGGTGTGAAAGCAGCTGTGACAGGCAGCAACAGAAATCCTAGCATCAAATTAATCAGCTGGAAGGGACCCAGCAAAACATTGGTACCCTGCCTCAGAAGCACTGGATGTGTCAATTCTCACCATCTTCAATATCTCAGATGTTGGACTGGGTGCAGGGTCTGGTGCCCTGAACCAGCCCATGCCAGCCAGTCCCCACACAATAATTTAAGGATGAACCATTTCTTTCAGGGTTCTTTTCCCGTTGGAAGGGAATTTGTGGCTCAGTGACACAACCCTCCAGACTTGCAATAGATTTTTTTGCAAACAATGCCAGTGAAATGCCACCATCACTTTTATAACTTTTTTTTGTTTTCTTCCCAGAGGAGTGCATTTCTGTGCTTGGAGCTTTTTAAATGCACTGATTGAATCTGGCAGGGGTAACCACAGGCACACATTGCATGGGAAACAGAACGAAGGAGGGAAGGAAGGATACAAGCAAATATTTCTTCAGGATTGTCAGGTCTTTCAGTTACCATGGCAGTATGTTTCCATGGAAGCCAAATTTGAAGCCTGTTGCTGCCACTGTAGTGCCCCCAAAAAAATTATTAGTTTTGAAAATTAACCAAGCTGCTCTCTACCTTGAAAGCCAACCCACCCACAGCCCTCAAAAAAAATAACAGTATCTTTCCATCCCTGATAAAGGATTCAATAAGCATGTGGGGAAGGAAGAGAGAGCAGAAGAAAACACCACACAGTGAAAAACAGGAGCTCCCTTTTATGCAAGCAACAATGCAGAAACCACACTGGTAAGCACAAGGCTGAACATGCTTTATGAAATATTGCACATAAAGGTCAGCAAAATCCTTGAGAACATCCTGTGCCACCAGCTTCCAACAGGACAGAAGGGGGGTACTTTGAGACTAGTGCCCTTTGGGTGCCTTTTGTTTGAAATTACTTTTCCCCCTAAATCACACTGATGCCTCTCCCTCGGTTTGCTCACCCACCTCCCAGGAAAAGCTCAGGGAGAATTTCCCTTAGTCAACATTAAAGATTAGCTTAGCTGCTTTGCTGCTCTCCTTGCTGGTCAGAACATATTTTTGAATTCTTGAAAGTCATCTTTATCGTTACCCACCCCATTTCCACAGCCAAAAAAGACATTTTTTGCAGCCCCTTTCATTTTTCAGAAGCCAGGGAGCTCGCATAAGCTGCCTGCCCTATTTTATTACTAGTAACTGAAAAAGTGTGGCACAGAGATTCAGCCCTTTCTGAAGGGGAGACTGTGGGATTCAGTGATGAAATGGAGTTGTGTCCTACAGGCTGCCCAAACACGAGACATTCAGACAACAAGAGCACACCCAGCTCTACTTCAAAAGGACAAATCTCAAAGTCTCTGAATTTGCAACTTCCACCTAGAAACAAGTGCCTCTTCCCCACTGACATGAAAAAGCATCAGGAAGGCCTAACAAATTAGGCCTTTGGGGATATAACACTTAAATACAGATGAACTGTCATTGAAAGATAAAGATCAGAG
>NW_010317666.1:5329-32418 GCF_000700745.2 Antrostomus carolinensis
CTGTGATGAGAGACTGTTGGACCATCAGCTGAATCTGACTTCTCACTTTGAGGAAAAGAAAGATCCAAGACCTGTATCACTGAAACATGGCTCTTGTACCACTGCTACAAGGTCTCCTGTGCTCTCTGCTGCCTCTCTTGCCTGGGAGGAAGAGGGAAGGAGAAGCAGGTGGTTTTAAAGCACAGTTCAAACAAAAGCATTTGTCTGAATATGGTAGGAAATTTCCTTTGAAAGAAAGGTGAGTACAAACAAAGGGCTTGCCACCTGGTTTGGGATTCCTGCTCTGCTCGGACTACACAGGAAAAGGAACCAAACCCATCGTGTTTGTCACTGATCTGCTCATGCCAGGCACGAGCTTTACAGGGCACTTGGGAGTGCTGCATCTCACCCTGCCAGTGAAACAACCTTCTCCACCCAAACTCAGTTACAAACTTCTAGCCATAGATCTCTGAAAAACTTAAAAATTACTGTGTAAGAGGCAGTCTAAACGAGACTACACCCCAGAGCAGAAAAAGTGGCTTAAATCAATGCCTCCTCCTTGTTTGGGGGGTTTTTTCAGTTCCTAGCATTGCACAGCTCTGGCACCTACTGCTGCTTGCCTTCCTCTCTGCCAAAGGTTACTGCCTTGCAGAAGAAGGAAAAGCATGTCTGGACTTTAGCTCTTCAGTGAAAAGCCCAACATCGTAGATTCAAGAACTGAACAGATGAGTTTGCAAGTACATACCAGCAGGGAGAAAGGATGCTCTAACACAGGTCACACGTGGAAGGCAGCTGAAAGCACCCCAAGAGCCAGATGGGGCCCTGAGCCACCAGCTGAAGGGCGTGTCATAACCATCAGGCAAAATTTAACCATTCAGTGCAAGTCCTGCTGGGCACTTCTAGTGTTTCACACACCAGTACTTAAAATCCTTTGCACGGCACATATGCAACAGCTGAAGCCTTCTCCTTACACAGGTGGCTTCAAACCCAGAGGAGTACTTGGCTCACCTAGACAGCAATTCCACTAGCCAAAGGTAATGGCATGAATATCCCTGAACTAAGGTTTTCTTTGGACACTTCACTCTCTTCTCCCAAGCTCTCTTTTGTAGAGCAAATATGGCTAGCAAGCCAGCTTCTTCCTTGCTCTGCAGAAGACATGCATTGGATTCACTTCCCATGCTGGGTTTTGAAGACAAAGGAAAGGACTGACTGTCCAGATCAATAGCTGACTGAAGAAAAAGGAACAGCAGCAGGTGCAGAGCAAAGTCTGCAAAGGACCACTTACCAACGCTTGAACAAACCCACCAGAGCCCATCAGCTCTGGGCAAGCAGCACCTTTAATGTCCTCCTTTCACACTTCCACGCCAACGCTGCTGCTTAGACTTCTGGAGTCTGAAAGGCTTCAGGGCTCCATCCAAGAAGAGTATTCTGCATCGTGCCACCACTCCTGGCCAAACTTCAGGATTTTTGCTTCATACACAAATCAAAGGGAAGCCCATGAAATGTAACAGAGCAGGTAAATTCCTGAACTCACTGTCCCAACATTTATCTGATCTCTTACAAAGGTCAAAAGGATGACAGGATCCCTTCCAGCCCTCTCTGTGCAGTCACATCTTGATTTTACCTCAAGAAAGCTGAGATTACAGGAGACTCCAGAGACTGATAAAGCAATACAGCTATAGAAGTGGGAGGTATGCTTAGTCCTCAGAGACTTCAACTGACTTAAATCCAATATCACACAGGGAAGTAAGGAAGTGAGTAACTCCGTGTTTCTGTGTCACCAAAATTCAAGAGGAAAAAACACACAGAACTGCCAAATGTGTTAAATCCACAACTTAAAGCATTTTAATAAAAACAAAGCAACATACATTTCATAGTCCATCCACTGGCACAATGTATAAAATCTTTTAAATAACAACTTTAATATTAGTCATAAAATACAGCATGTTGTATAAAAATAGCTGTATGCACACTGCTAAAAGATAATGTAAAACCGCTCTGAATAGGCCATGCAAAGACATTCAGCTTTGACCTTTCAATTTCCAAACGCTTGTTAGATCTGCTACTTCATTCCTCCTTCTTCTGCTTGGGAGGGTTTTGTGCTGGCACCTGGGGGCCTCCTCCTTCTCCTCTCCACCCTGCACACAATGCCCTGGCAAAGGTTTTCAGAAATGGCTGGCAAGTTTAAGGTGCATCATGTTGGGCATCTTAGCAGCCCAATTTTCACAGCTTATGTTTCAGAAAGTGCTCACATCCGTGTCCTTCTCCATGGACACCTCACACTGGTCACACAAAGTCTTCAGCTTTTCAGCCAGTACCATTTCAAATTACCCCTGATCCCTGGTGCATCACAGCAGTAAAACTGGAAGCAAAAATCCAGAGCCCCAGCCCAAGATCACCACAGGAGGCGGAATGCAACAGCTGCAGCACCATTTTTGCACAGATGTACCTCTGCATTTGATAATCCTAAATTATTCGCACATCAAGATTCACTGAAGCCTGTCCATTCACATTAAGAACTCCAGGTAACATACATAAAATGACTTTGAGAAATGTGAGTTTACAGAAAGGAAGGTATAACTGAGCATTAATATAGAAAAAAACAGATACTAAATATAAACTGTTACATAAAACACCCTGTTATACTGTGGTTATCAGATTAAGAATGTAACTGCCAGAGAAGGGGGCATACTGGACACCAAAAAAGATGATATGGAGTACATTTTAGTTAAGAACAAAAATATGTCAGATAAAGAAATAACACACTCACAGCTTTCATCTCAGATGCTGACACACAAGCTATAAACAGGATTAAAAAAAAAGCAACCCTGTCCTCTTCATCTCTACAAGCCTGAGCGACCCTTTCACCTTGACAGTATCACCTCACACAATTTAAGTCAAATGAAGGCAACGGAGACAGATCCACCCAGTCATCATCTTCGTTTCCTGAGCCTACAGAAAGAGAGAAGGGCACTGTTGGTTGGAAACAGTCCCTGCTGCTGACACTAGCAGCAGCATCTTGCCAGATGTGCCATCGGGGAGAGCAGCCACAGGCAGGAGAGACACGATGCTCTGCTGGGCAAAGCAAGGAAGTGTTTTTTCTGATGTTTTCAAGTTTGCATTTTAAAGCATGCTCTTCTAAGAATAAGGAAAGCTTAGTGATTTATCACCTCACATAATACAGCAGCAAACCCATCTTCTCCAGTTTAAAAAGAACTGTTAAATTATCTTAATGCACCAAGTCTGACAGGCAAAAAACATTCTCATAAAAAGCTGTCCCCTTAAAGTTACAAGTCACATCACAAGAGCAAGCTTCTAATCAAAGTGTCAGAAGCAGAGAAGCTTTTATCAGCACCGAAAATCCAAATAAGAACACAGGCTGATCTTGCCAATCCATAGCAGGAAAGAAGTTTAGAAGGCTTTATGGGGAAGTGGTTGAAAGTCACTGTTTTTGGTGGCGTGAGTCATTGCTCTGCGCTTGGCGAGGCGGGACTTGGATGGAGGAGAAAGCTTCATGGAGCACACAGCATGGGCAACGTTCTCCTGCTCTGCGCTGAGTTCGTTCTCGTGCTGAGACAACTGGCGGTTAAGGGCTATAGCCTCAGCGGCAAAAAGCGTCAGGTCTTTTGTGCTGCTGTTCCTTTCAAGGGAAAAGGAGAAAGCAGTTACAACACACACCAAGAGTCACCTCACCAGGTTACCCTCACAGCAGAATATCTATTTCCAGGCAGTTTTATCTCTCCTATCAAAACATTGGCACAGCAGACAAAATGACCAGTTAATAGTTCCATCTGTCCTTACTGCAAGGACCAGCCATACATAACAAAACCACTCTGGGATTTGCAAACAGCCACAGTTCTAGTCCTTGTTCTGCCACGGGCTTTCAATGTAAACCCAGGAAGCCACCTGAGATGCCATGCGTAATTTCTACGTGCTGAAAAAGAATGGGCACATGGGGCAATACCGTTGTCTTTCTTCAGAGAAGGGCAATCCCACTATAATTGCACATCTGGTTTAAGGAAATGCATTTCTGATGGGAAGAACCACCTGGAATCGCCAGTGACCAACATGGAAGTAGAAACAGAGATGTGTGACTCAGGCTCTCTGGCGTACAGAATCTGTCATCAAATCACTTTAGATGAGCCTTGCCCTGCTCACTGTTAAATTAATCCTGTGATTACTACAAACTACAATGGAAGTCAGATCTGAGTCTGTGTACATGATGATTATTCACCCATCGGAACACAGTCTCTCTGGATAAAGCATGCCTTCATGCCTTTTTTTCCCCTCCTGGGCAGCAAACTGCCAAAACCATCATTATTTCCTGTCTAAGATTAGCACTGCACCACAGGAATCCTCTCCAGTGTCTTTTCAGCAAACAAGCAAGATTAGATCATTAAGAAAAAAAAATCAGAGCTTTAATATTTCTGATGTTCTTAACAAAATTAGTGCTGCACATTTACGAAGTTCCACTCTCAAACAGAGATCCTGCCCACTGATTTATCACCTCCTATCTCCCCCCATTCTTTCAGTAATGATTCTTGGACAAGTTTAAAGACATTTAAAAAAAATTTACCTTTGAAGAACTTGGGGGGTAGGTAATCCCCTTTCAGGAGCCTGCTAGAAGAAGTAGTTAAAAGTTAGTTACATACTAGCAGCTGGGAACCAAGCTATCCCAAGACAGATTGATAAAACGGGAGACTCCCCAAAATCCATTAGTTGTGGATATTTGATATTAACTAATTGACAGCTTGCAGGTATAAGACTAAAGCTTTGGAAGGTCTCCAGAGTGTCTCTCTCTTCTTTCCTGAACTAGGAACTAAAGCAAAAGAGAACACCGCTGTTCTTTTAAAACCACATCCTACCTACTGGGCAGGAGTGTTGATCTGCTGGAGGGCAGGAAGGCTCTGCAGAGGGATCTGGACAGGCTGGATCGATGGGCCGAGGACAATTGTATGAGGTTTAACAAGGCCAAGTGCCGGGTCCTGCACTTGGGTCACAACAACCCCATGCAACACTACAGACTTGGGGAAGAGAAAAGCTGCCCAACAGAGAAGGACCTGGGGGCACTGGTCAACAGCGGCTGAACATGAGCCAGCAGTGTGCCCAGGTGGCCAAGAAGGCCAACAGCATCCTGGCCTGGATCAGAAACAGCGTGGCCAGCAGGAGTAGGGAAGTGATTGTGTCCCTGTACTTGGCACTGGTGAGGCCGCACCTCGAGTGCTGGGTTCAGTTTGGGGCCCCTGAAGACAACAACATGGAGGTGCTGGAGTGTGTGCAAAGAAGGGCAACAAAGCTGGTGAAGGACCTGGAGAAAAAGTCTTATGAGGAGCAGCTGAGGGAACTGGGGGTGTTTAGTTTGGAGAAAAGGAGGCTGAAGGGAGACCTCATCACTCCCTACAATTACCTGAAAGGAGGGTGTAATGAGGTGGGTGTCGGTCTCTTCCCCGAAGTAACAAGTGATAGGATGAGAGGAAACAGCCTCAAGTTGTGCCAGGGGAAGTTTAGATTGGATATTAGGAAAAATTTTTTCACCAAAAGGGTTGTCAAGCATTGGAACAGGCTGGCCAGGGAAGGGGGTGAGTCACCATCCCTGGAGGTATTTACAAGACATGTAGATGTGGTGCTGAGGGACATGGTTTAGTGGTGGACTTGGCAGCGTTACATTTACGGTTGGACTCAGTGATCTCAAAGGTCTTTTCCAACCTAAACAATTCTATGATTCTACCAGAATTTTACATTACTGTATTAAAAAGTAACATAATAATTTGCATACTACAGTGCCTGGTACTCACAAGAAAGCCATTTAAAACGCATAAAGCAATAATCAAAAAAAAAAAAAACAAAACAAAAGACACATTTAAAGCCGACAGATTAATCCAAATATTTACCATAGAGAGCTCCAGAAAGAATAAAGCCACTGTATATCATTTAATTAATCAAGATAAGAGCACTAAAACATGCAATGACTCTGTTAAAAGTTCAGGGAACAGCTTGTTTGTTACTTGGGAAGAAGAATAATCTTTAAAAAAAAATACAAAGGGGGATACATACTCCTTGAACCCATGAATGTTGCAAAACTTGAGAAGCACTAAGTCGTTCTTTGGCATCACGAACCAGCAACTTCGAGATGAGATCTTTGGCTTCAGAGGATATATGTGACCAGTCCTTATCAGGAAATTCATATTTGCCTTCCTGAATGCTCTCAAAAAGCTTGTTCTAGTAAAGGAAAATTTATTTAATTTAAATAGCAACTAGAGTGCAACCAGAAAACTTCTCAGGAGAGATCTTCTCACTCAATTTTATCCACCCAATTGTGGTAGCTGAGAACTGAAACCATCCAGTATCCTTATGGAGTCAATGGAGAGCAACAGGCAGCTCAGGAGTGATTCAGCGCATCCTAAGAGGGACATGATATATTGTCCTGCTGAACCTCCCCTCCCGGCCTGGAACAGTGCAGACAATGTACTGGTTTCAGAAAGAATAAATTCAGGCGCTGCATAGACTCTCCTGGCGCTCAACTTTTATCTGAAGAATTATCATAACTACCATAAACCACATCAAGAACTACAGAATAAGGGAGGATTGTGGGGTGGGGGAGAGGACAAGGCAAAGATCTGAGGAGAAAGAGGCAGTTGTCAAACCTTACTCTAGAAAGATATATCATCACTCAACTTTTATATGACTACCCTCACTTCTCAGTGACAGCTTATCCTCCCAGAGAACTGGCTGGGTTATAGACACAGCTCTTCACTGCTGGTATGATGGCAAGTCTTATCCCCTAAGCTCACAGGGCAAACTACACTTCTCCACATATGCCCAGGACATGCACATTCACCTGGCAAACTCTGCAGACTTCTCCTCTGTCCCAGCCACAGTCCGTGCCACAGTTGCCCACAAAAGGTGGGTAACCACTGAGCATGATGTACAGAATCACTCCCAGGCTCCAGAGATCACACCGCTTATCATAGAACGTGGCCTCCTCCGTGAAGACTTCAACCACTTCAGGTGCCATGTATTCTGCAGACCCACACTAGGAAACCAAATTCAAGCAAGTTTACAAAGAGAAGGTCAAAACTAGACCCAGGTTTATTATTCTCCTCTCTTTATAGTAGATGGCTTGGTCTAAAAGAATCAGCCATCAGGGAGTACTGAAGTTTACTGCTGGCTTTCACTGCAGGTCTCATTTTGTTAAACCGTATCACAACTGCTGCACCCCTCAAAGGTTAAATAGAATTGCCAAGAGCTTTGAAACACTTTGTGAGCATACTGCACAGGAAAAAATTAACACATTTCAGGTGCCAGGACTACAGAGACCTAATAGAAGGCAAAAGAGTTCCTGCTGTTCTTTAGCACAATCATATGCTGTTCATGAATCTACGATCCTTTCTTTATACAGGGTCAAAATATCAGCTTACATATTTCAGGTTTTTAAATCTTATCCATTAGTTATCAGGCTTTCCAGAAAGTACACAAGTATATCATGGGAGGTGATTTCTGTACCAGACTCCTGCAGAACTGTCAGATTTTTCTTTCATAGTAATGTCAAAAGCATAGCACTGTAGTTTTTAAAACTAATGTGTATTATAAAACTACACACTGATTACAGAGCTTGCGCTGCCGTTAGCTCATGGGTCTTAGCTACAGAACCCAAATATGGGGAAATGAACACAAAACGAAGGTTCAAACTCAGCCCATAAGCAGACAAAAACCTCCACAAAAAACTTACTTATTTGATGGGGTAAGAGACAAACAGGATCAGTGTGTTACTTTCTGGGCAACAGGAAAATTTACACTATGAGCTCCTGTGCTTTTGTGTATTTGTCCCATGGCTGGGAAACCAAGACAGTATTTACCACACACACCCACTTTAAATGAACTACCCATCACTGGGTGTAGCTGCAGTAAGCCCTTTGGAAGCTCTCCTCTGGAGATAAGAAAAATTGTTTTATGGTAGAAGAGAAGAAGCATGAAGCCATAGTAGGTCTCTTACCGGCGTTGTTAATTCGGGAGTGGTTATTGGAGTACACGCACTGTTCAGTTTCACCCCACTACCAAGATCAAAGTCACATATTTTTACTGGTGATACCTAAAAACAAGGATAAAGCAGTAAGAGGTCCAGAAGACTGGGACTAATGCAACATACATATGAATACAGCACCACATGGTAAACCCCAGGACAAAACCCAAGTTGTTCTAGCAGGAGGACTAGTGAAACACAGTTTCTTACAAGTATATTCCACTCCTTGTGTTTGCCTCCTCTGTCCCAGTTGCTCCCATGTCCCCAGCATCTGACCCTATTACATTCATTTTTTATTTGGCCAGGCAAGTGCCAGTACATGTTGGGGAAGTTTGGGAATGATACGTAACATGACCAGCTGGCCTGTTGCTTGTCCATGGGGTACTGCCTCAGAACAGACGAGATGCTAAGTTGTAACTGCCATGCCCTCTCTAAGAACAGTTGGCTTTTTATCTCCTAGCCAAATGCTCACATTTTTACATCTCACAGAAAAATTTAGTCTCTTTCAAGCTTCAGTTCTATTAAATCTAGTTGAAGATCACTAATGGTTTCAAAAGTCTTAAAGAAGAGAAAGACAGAATGTGAGGGTTGTCTTTGGAAACCAAATTAAAAAATACACTTGAGAAGGTTAAGAGACCAGAGCAGCACCTTTTCTGGAGATTCACACAGGATGTTTTCAGGCTTCAGGTCCCTATGAGCAATACCTAAACAAGAGTATAAATATTCATTAGAGAAGATATTCACCTATTTTATTTCACATTACTTCTCTTTTTTAGAAGGTGGCCTGGGAAGTCTAGGCCTGAGTTTGCTACACAACCCCCACTTAGTGATACTGCAAATAATTGAATGTCAAAGTGAATTTGCTAAAAGTCACTGTTACATCCTGTAATGCCTTTATCATCCTTAAATGTACATGAGAGTCAGCCAAGCAAATAAGAACCTGCTAACACTGGAACTTTCTGGCTTAGCCCAAATTAATTATATTAATTAAAACCAGCTTATTAAGATTACTTACCTGGAGGAAAGTTTACTTGTGTACACAGTTCAGGCAAAAGATTTTTGCGCTTTCTACAGTAAGGTACTTCTTTCCAGAGGGATCAGTTGGTGGTTTGCTGAACTCCTACCAGCACAAACAATACCCGAGACTCTCCCCCAAAAAAAGCCCAAATTCCCAGGTGAAAATATAATCTCTTTAACAGCAAGATACATACTCATTCCTGAGGTAAAATAAAAGGGCTTGGTTGGAGATGCAGCAGAAAAGGCTAAAGGAGAACAACCAAAGAGCTTCTATGTCAATTCAACTGCTATCAGAATAGGCAAATCCAAAGGGAAATGCAAAGTTATCTACCTGTTGAATTCATATGCAAAGGGGGTTCTGTGTTGTCAAAGCAGTTCTTCAAATGCCTAAACACACAGTTCCTGGAAGTTCTCCATTTAATATGATCAAACTTAATGGGAAGAGAGAAAATTAGAACCAAAAATCAAATCAAATGAGCAGCTTGGCTGTAATTTAACTGCACTTCAGCTTTGCTTAAAGAAATTACATTCCAAGCACACTTGCTACTACTTCAGAGTACGCAGAAAAAAAAAATCCCATCAAATTCTAGATAAGGGAGTTTGCCTTGTCTTCAGCACACTCCACAACACATGAATTAAAAACTAACATTAAAAGCATAGCATAGCACTGATCTAAAGGAATCAGAGCTCTTATAATGATGCAGTTCACATCACTTATGCGTGGAAGATGGGAAACATAACAAATGAAGATGGTCCGTGCTGACATTTACAGCAAGGCTGACAAAACTCCCAACGCTTGGCTTACAACGTGAAACCCAACAGCATTTTTTTGTATTGTAGTTTGAATTCAAATGTCTGATTATATAACATTTTATTTTGCAGTTGCACACAGCACTGAGAAAAAAAAGAACAACTGCCTTTAAACACTACTCCAGTGGATTATTAGCAATAAAGCAAGCACACATACCCCAAGTGGGTGTAAGGCAGCATTATCGTCCAGCTGAGTTTTAAACTACTCCTGGCAAAAGAATTAGTTGTACTCAATTTTTTTTTAAAGCATCCAACTATAGCACTTCACCATTAAGCTGTGCAATAAAACTCCTTTAATTTCCTGTTTGCTTTAGTGTTCTGTATGCTACTTACTAATTATTTTAATATCACATGGAAGAGCCATAAAGAGAACAAAAAAATGAAAGGGGACATTGTTGTAGCCAATTCTGCGAGCCATGTCCCCACTCTACCAATACACAGCAAATGACAAGAAAGTGATGTACTGCTCTAAAGCCATTTCAGCAAATCACTTCTCTCTTGTTTGGGGAAAGGGGAATTAAAACTAAAGTATGAGAGAGAACGACAGAAGGATATTAGCCAAGTCAGTGTTAAACTTCCTTGAACAGTGTTCCTAGACTTTCAGCTGTTAAGCAACCTACTATAGCCCTATCTCATCAAATAAGTATTTCTCCACATGTTCAGCCTAAGTTTCCTGTTCTTTATTTGCCCTAAAAGTCAAAATCTTCTAAACACAGGTATTCAAAGAGTACATTCTCTGCAGGTTTAAAATTGAGTTATCACATAGATAGGCTATGAAGACTACCAAAAATCTTAATCCAAGCTAATTTGCTTCCACATTCAAATTACCTTCTCATAACATAGTCACAGCATGTGACAAGACCCGCATTTCTCAGGTTTATCACTTTCTTTATTCCCTATGCATTGCTACACTATTCTTTTAAATGGGTTCAAGCCATCGACGTACCAATGCTGTGATTCCAACTCAAGCATTTATGAAGTCTTGTGACTTGCAAGTAAAGACTACAATTAAACATTTATTGAAATGGGGCCAGTACTAAACAACTTAGCAAATGCAGATCTGCTGAGATCTTTACCTGGCTAATTGGAATGACAAAATAAACTGAGAGAAAAATTTATCAAAAAAAAACCACAATAAACATAGCCTCCAATTACACGTCATTCTATTCAGAGGTAGTCACTGTAACATTAACAAAAGCTGCTTAATCTACACAAGACCAGATAATCATGACACAGGAAAGATCTATCAAATTCAACATGAACATATACTCTGGGATGATCATAAAGCACACAGGTATTTTGAAATGAAACAAAGCAGAAAAAGCAGCAGAAAAACATTTTAACATAAAAGAATTCTCTACAAACAGAGCTGCTTTTAAATCTGAGCAAATCCCTAATGAAATGAGTACACCTTCAAACAAGGACTATGGTTCACTTGTAGGCCTCTCAATCCAACAGTGAGGGTCTAAATGGGGAGATCAAAACCTGCTACAAACAAAGAAGTCTTGTAATCAGCAGAAATTCTGGGTAAATACAGAAAAGCATATCTGTAGACCTGAAAGAGTAGGAAATTAAAAAGAATATTAGCTCCCTTTTGAGTAACCTCTACCTGTTGGCTTAGGTAACAAGAACAAGCAAATAGATTCAACCCTGATGTCAATTCTCCCTGGATGCTGATTTAAGTTTTCCTTTTCAAAAGGCTTTACCATCTTAACACAGCTGATTACTTCAACTACCACATTATGAAAATAATATTATAGAGGAAAACAGCATAAGTCATCTGGCACTGCTGTAAATAGAAATGCTAGCAAAGGCTGACTACTCAGAGATAAAATGTTCTCCATAACTTAAGTGTACTAGTAAAGATGGAGCTAGCCTTCTCTTACCCTTTGTATGAAGAAAATCCAGAGCAGAGGCAATATCTCTCACCACTTTGCTAGCTTCTCGTTCATTGAAGTGCTTCCGCTTTTGTATATGGGCCAGGATGGAACCTGGAGGAGTAAGAGGTGAAAGGGAAAACCTTGGTATGAATGCTGCCTGGGCTGAGAAAAGGCTTTGTCAATAGAAGGATAAAAACACAATAGCCACTACCAGTCTGCTGTAAAGGGAGAACTGATCTCAGTGTGAACAGGATCGTAAGTAATTTAGAAAAGTTATTTGCAACTAACACTCTATGTCTTACATGGCAGAAACTGAAATGTAGTCCATGGAGATCCAAGTGCACTAAATAGCCTTACTACTGTCTTCCATTTTCTTACTCAGAAAAGTACATTTATAAAAGCAACCAGGAAAGAAATTCAAGAAGTAATTGCCGTTTGTTATTGGCCTCTAATAAACATTTTGCATCTCAGGTGATTTCATTTTTATTCTTCAGTTCTAGATGTGAAAGGAAACCTCCCATTCTCTGTCGCAGTAATTCCGACTCTTACACCATCAATGCTGCTGCCACTCTTTCACAGCAAGAATTCAGAGAGGAAACAGGAAAGACAATCAAAAAGAAGAAAGGTGTACAAAGGACTCTTTAAATACGCACAGATATGCTCTGTCAGATGAGTGGAGGAAGGTCACTTTGGACCAAGTTATCAGATTTGAAATATAGGAGATTTCCCTTGCCAAAAAGAATACTTTCTAGCTTGCTGCAGATTTCTTAAGGGCACAGACTTCACAGGGTTTTCCTTGTATAGCTGTTCTTTACATCTTTAGAAAGCAATAACAGTTCTTGAAAGCTTCCATCCCTGTGAAAAAGACCCCAGACTTTGCAGGAAACAATAGTGAGCCACCTGACATGCTCATTTCACTCAGCAGGTTTATTTCAGATTACCTTTCTGAGCAGAGCTGATGTTCCAAACTCTCTCAGATAAGAATTATATCAATATCAACCAAAATATACTCTACAGACTTTATATTCAGCCCACGCAGAGGAATCCCACAAACAGAAAGAATAGCAGGGCACTCCTGCCACAGTTGTTACCACCTCTTCAGTATTTATCAGAGAGAAAGCATCCTATAGCACCTTCCAAAATGCATTGCAGAGAGGGGGGCGGGAGGAAAGAAAAAAAAAGGAAAGGAAAGGACTCTTAAATCATGCAAGTTCAGTACAATGAGCTGGATTTTAATGCTTTCAATTATAAAATGCTGTCAGGCAAGGATATTAAACAGCTTCTGCATATCATGGTGAACTGAACACAGCTAATATGGTAGAATGGGAGCAGAGCTCCTTCAGTTACCACAGCTACAGGAAGGCAAAGCTGAAACTGGAAAGACCAAGTTATGCCCCAACACTGTAGGTAACATTGGTCTCTGAGACTGGAGTCACTCAAGTAAGGCTTGCATTGAAGACTAATGTTCTCATTCTTGCCAGCCATGCTGCTTATATCAGGATCTGTAGTGCATCAGAAACTGGAGTGACCCCATTATTTCTTTCTTCAAACCCACGTACCTAACACTTCAAATGCTGACATTTTTCAAAGAGAAAACTAGCCTTGGCCCTAGATGGCCACTGTAAAAAAAAAAAAAGCAGTAGCTAAGAGAGGGAAGAAGGTGTAGCATTATTATCCTCCCAGCAGCTGTGTGAGTACACTGACAATCACAGTCTCACAGTCAAAGAAGCGGGTTATCTAAAGGAAGAATGTGGAGATGGGAAAACAGACAAATGCAGATTCATCACAACTGAGCCCTATTACAGCTCATTTGTCACAGAAGTCTGTGCATTAAGAGGAACAGTGTTGGAGGAAATCACAATGAAGTGATGCAGTCATTTTAAGGGAAGGTAAACAAAAGTCTTTACTCAAGAAAAGAAAAAAAAACCATGTCCTTCTCTTTTTAAAAGGTTCTGCATCTATACTGAAATAATTTGCATTTCTTGCATGCACAGTTTGCTACTGAAAACCTTCCTGACCAGTGACAATAGATGCTGTTCTACAGATGGAAGTACACTCCTTCCAAAACTCAAGTTTTTCTTCGAAGGGTGGGCCACACTTTTAACAGATGGTTTGCACAGACACACAATTAATGGATACTGTAATTATGCTCAATGCAGACAAATGTGGGAAAGTCCACAAAGTGCTTGATGTAGCCTCCTCATTCCCCAGGTGAGCATTAAATGCGGGAAACCGGTGACTGCAGATGCTCACTTGATTGGTTCTCAAACAGCCTCAAGCAGACAGCTTCACAATTACAGCAACCCCAGGCAGAAGGTGCTTGTTGCAATAGTGCTTTCTAAGTTTCAGGAAAGGAAGTCAATCCTGCTTCAAGGGAAAATGCTACCAGAGTATATGGATCCTGTGCTAAGATCATGCTTGATACCTGACATACTGTGTGCCTGCCCCTGCCTGAAGGTACTGTGACCTACTAATTGTATTCCAAAGCTTCCACTTTAACAGAACTGATATTTCCATCGCTTAACTACAGAAAGGGATTGCAAATATATGACCAGATTCATCAATATTCAAGAATAACCATACTTCAAGCTTTGTATATTATTTCCTCTATTTCTTTGTCTTAAAATTATCAAGCATTTAAAATAAGCTCTTCATTTTCTACTTTAAAACACTGAGACAAACAGGACCAAGACAATTCAACGAACAAAGGCACAGTTACTGCACAGTACCTCCTCTCAGCTTCTCAAAGACAAGGTAGTATCTTGTGTCATCTTCAAAAAACTCTATTAACTCCAAAATGTTCCTTTAAAAAAAAAAAAAGGAAAAGAAAAAAGAGGAGAAATAGAAGAAACAGTCACCAAGTATAAACAGAACAATGAAGAGTTTCAGCATGGATAATGAGGAAGTGCCAGAAGTAATCAAAAATAAAAGTGCTAATTAAACAAGTTGCTTTGGTTGCCTATGGCATTAAAACCACAATTCCAACTGACACTGAAATTTAAGCAGGGGAAAGAGGCGAAACACCAAAATCAGACAGGACTGTGAAAGAGTTCTGCCACTCCTCAATTGACAGGAAGATAACTGGTAATAGGTTGTATTTAATAATTTAGAACATTGCATTTGTGCTGAAGGCAAGAACAAAAAAAGAAAAATTGGCATTCTTTCTCTCTGGAAATCACAAGGCAGAACACACAGGGCTCAGAGGAGACAGGCATCTGTCAACATGACATCAAATCCAGTGCAAATCGGAGCCCTGGAACAGGCTGCCCAGGGAGGGTTTGGAGTCTCCTTCTCTGGAGACATTCAAAACCCACCTGGACGCCTTTCTATGTGATCTCACTTAGGTTCCTGCTCCGGCAGGGGGATTGGACTAGATGATCTTTCGAGGTCCCTTCCAATCCCCAACATTCTATGATTCTGTGATTCATTAGTTGCCATTTTCAGAGTAACTCCTGCTTAGCTAGTGTACAGTCTGTGCAGCACAACACAACCACCCCATGATGCCTTGAGAATGTTAAACAAGCAAGTCAGATTTTTCTATATTTACAGTACACACAAAATACAAATTCTGCATATGGGTATAAGAGCTTGAGTTTTTCATCAGTTATGCTGGATGGTCATATGCTCTTAACCACACACAAAACAAAATCTACTTCTCTCTAGCACAACTTAAGCCCATGAGTTTGGTAAACAAGTATGTTTTTAAATTATCTTTAAGTGTTGTACTAAAAAATCATAAAAAGATGCTCAATAATGAGCTGTACAACTATAGTATGGGCAACAGCTGTTGCATACTTTCTAAACACAGTCTTCTAAAGGAGCAGTTTCAGAATTGCTTTAATGTCATCATAGAGCACTGCTGACACTGGCTGTGCAGGCTTCCCCTCCCTTTCAGACAGGAGTAGCAGCTTTGAAGTTGCTTCATCCTGTGGCTACGTGAAATCAGCACAAATCCAAATGAAAACCAAACCAGCTTTGGGCTGATCTAAGAGTTCCAGTGCAAAAGCAGGAAGGTTGACACAAAGAGGAGGACAAACCACAACATTAAGGAAAGGAAGAGCAAGACTGTTCCTTTCAACAGCAGCTGGTATTAGGTCAGCTTTTGCTGATGGTAAAATCAGACAGGAGAGCATCAAAACACTAATTCCTCATTCGGACAAAAGCCATGCATCACTGAGGCACATTCAGGCTACACCGACCTGTTTGCTAATTGAATTATCTGACTTTTAATTTGTAAATATTTCCCTAAATTTCACAGGTAAGAGAAGGGGAAAATCTTATTTTGAATAGGTCAAGTCTAAATTGCAACTGTTTTTAAAGAGACTACTGCAAAGCTCCTAACCTAGTGACACATAAGGAGGCTTAAAAATTTGAAAAAAAAAAAAATCAAGATACTTTAAATAAATAAACAAATACAAGACTCTGTACTTACTTGTTACCCTGACACTGGTACAGTGTTTCTATTTCACGAAAAACCCGACTCCGACTATGTCCAGCATTCTTTTCAATGATCTGTGGGAAGAGTTAGAGCTTGTATTTAAAAAATTACTGCAGGAACTGTGCATATGGCTCTGGAATTTGATAAGCAATCTAAAGCTTGAATCTCAGGCATGCCCACCAGAGAGAAACACTCCACCTTTGTTCAAATTTCTCATCCGTCATTTATTTACAGTGTCAGCAGAGCTCTGGAAGGCATTCAAAGGACGAGAGAAATGAGGACAGGAAGAAAAGAAAGGAACTAAATTCACATGTTACCCAGTCACTGACCAGTTACCACAAGCTTTTTCTTGCATCATTTTAACTCTGCAATGTGCAGAAAAGGATATCCTTTTGAGTTCTAAAAAAACCAGGTTTCAGTCACATCAGACATTGAACAGTCAAAAAGAAGAGATTTGTCATTATAGGCATTTAAGTAAAAAGTAGTAAATTCACCACAAAATGAGAGTTTGGTTCATAGTGCAAACTTCATGGAGACCCAATAACAGGACCTAACCTATCAAAGAAAACATACACTCCATTTCAGAGCCCTTCTGTACTGCTATCAGAAGTCACCTTCCTTCACACACTCTCGGACTGAAAGAGGACAAGGGCTTTCCACAGAGGCTGAGAGCGCGTGATTGCTGCATGAACTGAACGCTCGTGACATTGCTGCAAATACAACCACCACCAGTATCCAGTATCAGTTTCTCATTTTTACAGCCAGAGTTCTCCAGTACAGAACAGGCAACCATTCACCAGCACTACATGGGACTTGGTATCTGATCACACTTAATTCATAACGTTGCCCTTTGTTTATTCCATAGTTTCAACTTCAACTATTCAAGAAAGTGCATGCAAGATTACAGCATCTGTAGGACTAGATTTTTAAAGGGGCTTAAAATTATGTGTCTGATTTTCAAAAAAGAATCAAGCATAAAGATTTCCTATTACTATTGTTTGTGTTTGCAATTAAACAGGGACTCAGGATAACCACAAATCTGTAAGTGGGCCTTAACACTTAATATAATGGTTTTACAGAAGATTCACCTCTACCAAAAAATTAAGAGACAGCTTTCCATGAACAGTAACTGATGCTCTCTGAACTCTGAGCAGCTTTCTCAAAAGCTTGTATTATTTGCTAGGCCATGCTAGATAATGTCTGGGCCTCTTCTTTCATAAGAAAAGATAAAAACTGGTAAGACTACAACCAAATCAGGACATGAGAGGAAAGCCTGCTCTGAGATCTAACCATCACAGTCATTTACTGTTTGGGAATTCTATCTCTGCCTGATATACCAGTTCACTTTAGAGGCACAATACTTAAGATAACAGATATCTCCACAGTTATAAAGCAGGTTCATTTCAAGCTTCAAAAATTTTCTAAAAGCTTTTCCTATTCCTCACTTTATTACCCACTCAGTTTTCACTGAGATACCAGGAGGGAGAAGACATGTTACAGACAGAAGTGATGTTGCTTTTATTCTATACTTACTTTTACTGCATATTCTTTCCCAGTTTGGAGGCTGACAGCACCCTGAACTTTGGCATATGCTCCCTCACCAAGAAGCTCAGCAGTCAGCTTGTACAAGTCTGACAAAGAAATCCAGCAGAAAGGACACATTAGCCAAAGCACTTCAGTGAATAACATCAAGACAAGCTATTTATTTGATGGGCACTCCTCACATGACAGCAACTGAAAAAATTCCCCCGGTAATGAAGAAAGAAAATAGATTTATGCAGTATTATAGTATGTGTGCCAGCCTTAATTATGCCTCATTTTTCACTTCCCTCCCCTTCAAGTTCCAGGAAAATTTACAGTAGACTTCATTCCAGCATCAAAATTACAAGTTTGTTCATACAAGAAACATTTTATATCTCAGCAATTGCTAGGACCTCACCCACCCTCCCTGTCTTCACATAAAACTCAGAACCATTTTTTTCAGGTGGAAAACATTTCATTCCTTGATCAGAAAATGTCTACCACACAAAATCTACTTGCAGAGATAGTGTTTTAAGTATAATTAAATTTGTATGTTCAAACCTAGAAGACTTTGAGGTTCAAACCTAGAAGACTGCTATGATCTTGATTTGCAATAAGTCTTACAAGGTGTAAGAAGTTTTATACTGGTCAGCTTTGTCACACTGAACTGTGTTTTACCCACCATGCTTCACAGTATTTGTGCTCACATCTATTCAATCAAAAAATTTTTATATGTGTCCTGCTCCTACAAAAAAAAAAAAACAACCCTCCAAAGGGATTATAAAGAGGATTTATTTGATTTCACCATTTTCACCAGAAATGCGAACTTACAATGTTTGCCAAAAAGCAGAGTTTAACTAAGAAAACTGAGAACAGCAGAAGGAAAACAGACCATTACAATTAAAGGCTTAGAAATTGCCACCAACCTTCAAACTTCCCAGGGACATGATCTGTGGCTCTGGTTCTTTTTTTCTTTTTCCTTTTCCCACTGTCTGCTATGGGGAGAGGCTGACTGCTGACCATCTCTGTGTGGCAGAACATAAAGGTGCCTTTAACACACAATCAAGTACTTAACTTTAGGAGAGAATGAACATGCTCTTGTGTGTTTATGTTCTTAAGCTATTCAAAAGTTTCTTTGCTTGTCTTCATCACAGGCTGCCATCTCTCCATAGGCTGCCATCTCTCCTCCAAATACCAGAGGAAACCTAAAAAGATAATTTGGGTGCTAATTAACAGCTCTGGGGAGGTTTGATAAACAAAGGTAAAAAGCAAAGAAAATAACTATGCATCTTTACTGAACCATCCCCTCACAGCACAGTAAGGCAAAGCACAAGAACAATCTCAACAATGACCATGATCTAACCCCAACATAACACACTGTTAGCCCTGATGCGAGACAGGATTTACAGCCCCCTCAAGGGCGCTATTCTTTGAGCTATTCCACTATTTTCAAGCAGATTTTTTTTTCAAGTCAGCTTAAGAAAATGAGCTTCCAAAACAGGAGGAAGGTGTGGGGAAGTTTCAAACAATCTGGTGAAAAAAAGCAACCACGGGAGTTCACAGGTCAAATGAGCAACCTAGGTCAGTTTGTGCTGCCAAAAGGCCAGAAAAAAATATTTCTCAGAGAACCATGACGTGCCTTTCTAAACCACAGATGAGTGGGTAACTTATACTCCAAAACAAGCAGCATTCATGGCATTTAGATTTTTTTTTTCTTGCATTACTAGCTGCAGGTATTACAAGAGCTTAGTCAGAGATAATTTACTGATACAAGATAATACAGCAGAAAACAAGAAACTACCCACATATTCTTATGGAAGGCCTAAATAAAAACAGTGCTATACACCTTCTCTGTCAGAGGCTGCTTCATACAACTAACCTACCCCAAAAAGGTTAAATGATTCCACATTATACTCATGTGAGCACTTCTCCATAACACCAGTCACATCCTGCCAAGTTGGCTCTGACACTTAAAAAATCATGGCTCAAAGTCTTCAAGGCAGTAACAAGGCACTGCCAAGTCATTTTACAGCCAGGAGGATTTCCAAGTAAATTCACAAATCAAAATCTTATACTACAGAAAAAACTAAATCCCTAGAAATAGTGTAATTATGAGAATGCTGGTAATTAGAGAAGAGCAAGCCCTAAAAGCAATGACGACAAAAAGTTTTCTAGCAATTCTCCTTTGTGAATAGACATTTTCATGCCTTTCACTGTTTCTAAAGTACTCTTAAAACACAGGAGAAACTCTGGAGGCAGAAAATATTACACAACAATCAGCCAATACATGGAATACTTTTTCTTTGCTTCATTGTATTGTCAATATCTGTCAGTAACAGTTATTACGAGTGTCACTTAGAATTCATGTTGTCCAAAAATTTAAGATAAGTGCTGTTTTGAAAGCCCTTTGGCTTTAAAAACTTACTGAAACACTTAAAAATGTATCACCCAAAACCTCAAGACAATAGTAAACCTCCTTAAGAATTTTCAAGTCTTAAGCAGAATGCATTAAGAAATCATCACGACGGATGACATACGTAAGTTCTTAAATACACTAAGAAAGCTAAAAGCGTACATTTTACTAATTTCTGAAGCAACAGCTTCTTTTTAACTCAAACTTACACCCACATAGTTTTGAATTTTAACATAAAGAGAAGGCTAGTCTTTGACAGCAAGTTCCAGCTCTCCCCCAATCTCAATTCAGCCTGCATTAGAAGTTATTCAGAATTGGGATTAAATGACGTATATGAAGCTTCTCAGAGATAGAGCTCGTCTGCTGGAAGGAGGTGCTTGACTTCCAGAAGGTGTTGAACGAGTCATTTTAACGACCTGACCTTCTGCAAGTCAACAAGTCATACCTAGACAGGTTCTACTCCATTTCAAATACTATACAGTTTCAGAGCTTGTAACAGGGACTAAAAATTATGCAAAAAGACAGGGGATGAATCCTGTATCTTAGCACAGCCAACATATTTCTTCACAACCCTCTCCTGCACTCTACCAGTTGACTATGATATTTACACTCTGGTGTTTAATAACTCACTACATTATTTCAATTCCCTTTAATCTGACTCAGTTCCTGAATTACAGAGAACTGCTTCCTTGAAACCAGGAAGTTCACTAGTCATGTATATAGAAACCAAATTACTAAAAAGCTGATGTTTTCAACTTATAGTCTCAACCAAATTTGCTATCAGACAAGCATCAAGTGTTTGCTACATGAGATTCTTATTACCCTTCTGGTCGGCTATTTCACGTTGTGTAGTTCACTTCTGTCAACACAGCTTTTCTTTTAAGGGTATCACAGCTTCATTCTCATTATTCACTTTGGTATAATGAACTGGTACTTAAGTAACAGCTGGTATGACAAGAAAATGTTTTAGCCCAGCTAAATGCTTTAGAGGTTTTTCAAGCTTTCAAAGAAATGCTTGTGTTTCTGTGACCATATACCAAAGTTTCTGATGACACTGACAGACAGAGTGCCTCAAGTATCCAACCAATGCTGAGGTGTTTTGCATACTGCAGAACTGCCTCTGGTGACAAGGACACTGTGGGCTCTGAGGAAGCTCACCCTGCAGACAGAAAGCTCAGAGATTGGATGAACTGCTTTGGAGGGAAACGGCCCATCAGGTCCAAGATGAACATTTAACTGTTTTCAGTTTAAGGTCATTTTACAACGTGGCCCAAAGCACTGAACCCCTGCTTCCACCAAACCAACTTGTCCTGCCACTTTGTGATCTACTCTGCTGAGTGCAGGGAGCTGGGAGTAGAACACTACTTGGTGTCCAGAGCAGACTAGCCAAACCTTTGATAAAGAGCACTTCTTACATCCCTGTCGACCATACCAGAGTCAGACTGTGCTCTGAGAGACTACTGTCTGACAGGCAGTCTGACAAAAGCTGAAGACACAGGAAACAGTTCAAATTCTGATCTATCCTTCTCTTCCAGTCAGGTTAGGATTATTGCTTACAGATAATGTAACCCAGCAAAAATCCATACTGTAAGCAAAAAGAGAGCAAGTTTCTGTCATGGCTGCAGTCTAGTTGAAATCCTGTATTTTATTTTCATCGTAATTCAGTATTGAGGCAATATTTAACACACACATTATTCAGAGCCTGTGTGGGAAGGTATAGTTACAGCCTTTCCCTTTTGCTGTTCTGGCCTCTACAACTATCTTCAAAAGGATGAACACAAGCACTTATCATAAAGAAGGCTTGCAAACAATGCCAAGTGAAGAAGTAAAAAATTACCACAGGTTTCACTTCATCCAGATTTTAAACCACCCTTCATCTTGCTTTCTAACACTCCATATACAAACATGCCGAAATCCAATACCCAGACATAACTCCCCTCTCATTCTGTTTCCCAAAGGAAGGAAGGGTATATTTAGAAAACAAGCACAAACATGTACAGGAAGCACTTGAAAAACACAGTCCTGATGCCTTTTTCTATTAAGAAGAAGATACCTTGTTTGTGTGTTTGAATTCAATGAAAGAAAGCAGTTTAAGCAGAGAGTCTGGGTACCACCACCTGCTTCAAAACTGGGTCTTGCTTCAGACGGGTTTTTCTGCAGCTGAAAAGGAACACAATGACAATTACATTCAGAAATCACATAAACATTGTTACATACATCCGGGTAAGGTCCAGAGTATCAAGAGATTGCAAGAACCTGTTGTGTCGAGCTTCATGTGAGCACACAGCACGAGCACACCCTTGCATTAAAGACTTCATAACTGAAGTACAGAATGCAAAACATTTCCAGTGCTCCAGTCATTTCAACTGAAGAGGAGACCCCCTCCTTACAATCTTGCAAGATTTATTGTGTTCATTAGTTCTTGTTGCTCTACCATTGGAGAACCATAGCAAGTTGAGATATAAAATACAAAATTACTCTTAGCAGGTAAGAATTATCATACTCCTAACCCAGATCAACACCCTGCCAAGACAGAGCACCACAACTACAGCCATAACAGCACCAAGTAAAAGTGTATCTTGAAATTGGTCTCGAAGGCAGCCAAACAGGCTCCAACAGACCAGGAGCATGAGAAAGTATTTTCCATAGCTGAAAATCTTCTCCTGAGAACAGGTACCACTCGTACTGAACTCACTCCTAGCAAGTGACAAACAAGGCAGTGATGCTCAGGTCACACCACCTGAAGAAAAGAATAATCAAGAGCCTCAAATAAAGCTTTCTGTGGACTCACAGAGGATAGCCACAACCTGGAATTCAATACATGAAAAACTCGAAGCTGATGGTCTAGCACAGAGTGTTTTCAGACCACTGAGATGGTACCTAAAGAGCTGCAATTACAAAAATATTACTGTCCCACGGATACTGCAAAAGCAAAGATCTCTGATGAGGCTTCTCTAACTGATATTTAAAAATACTAATTAAATTTTGACTAACTGAACAACAACAGGCAGACCAGTCTGCACCTTCTGAACAGCATCCAACTTCTCTGTTGATTAACACTTATTTTCAAAGCCATTGTTTACTTGTTCAAACAGCTACCAACAGATTCAACAGAAGTTAGAATCATAGAACCACAGAATATTTTGGTTGGAAAAGATCATTAAGATCACCTAGTCCAACCGCAAACCCAGCATTGCCAAGTTCACCACTAAAGCATGTCCCCAAGTACCACGTCCTTTAAATCCCTCCAGGGATGGTGACTCCACCACTTCCCTGGGCAGCCTGTTCCAATTCTTGACAACCCTTTCAGTGAAGAATTTTTTCCTAATATCCAACCTAAACCTCTTCTGGCGCAACTTGTGGCTGTTTCCTCTCATCCTATCACTTGTTACTTGGGATAAGAGACCAACACCCACCTCATTACACCCTCCTTTCAGGTGGTTGTAGGGAGCGATAAGGTCTCCCTTCAGCCCCCTCTACTCCAGACTAAACAACCCCAGTTCCCTCAGCTGCTCCTCATAAGATTTGTTCTCCAGACCCTTCACCAGCTTCGTTGCCCTTCTTTGCACACACTCCAGCACCTCTATGTCCTTCTCATAGTGAGGGGCCCAAAACTGAACACAGGACTTTAGGTGCGGCCTCACCAGCACCTGGTACAGGGACACAATCACTTCCCTACTCCTGCTGGCCACGCTGTTTCTGATCCAGGCCAGGATGCTGTTGGCCTTCTTGGCCACCTGGGCACACTGCTGGCTCACGTTCAGCTGCTGTTGACCAGTGCCCCCAGGTCCTTCTCTGTTGGGCAGCTTTTCTCTTCCCCAAGCCTGCAGTGTTGCATGGGGTTGCTGTGACCTGGCACTTGGCCTTGTTAAACCTCATACAATCGTCCTCGGCCCATCGATCCAGCCTGTCCAGATCCCTCTGCAGAGCCTTCCTGCCCTCCAGCAGATCAACACTCCTGCCCAGCTTGGTGTCACCTCCACTTAGGTATGAGTAAGCCCCTTGATTCCACAAGCATGACATACCTGTGACTCTCAGACTTCAAATGTAAAACTGTACGCTCAAAACTCATAAACAAAAAAAGCTAAGCCAGTTTAAAGTTTCAGACATCCAGAGTTTTGCACAAAGAAACAAAACAGCAACAGTCTCATTTTCCTCCCAACTCAGTTGCTCACATTGTTCTTGGACCGTCCCTTCTCCAGCAAGACTTTGATTCCTGTGGATGTGGCTCATAATGAAACAGGATACCACCATTTTAGTATCATTTAATTCATTAACCTGAATTACCCATGAAGGAAGAGGAACTTAAAAAAAAACATTCCAACATCTTCCTGGTAATATGCAGGAGCATTAACATTTCAAAATGAAAATCCAAAAGTCCACAGGGAGCCCAAGCAATCTGATTGCATGAAAGAGTGAGCCTGAAAAAAAAAATTATCAATTTTGCCTTATCATAGGCATTACTGTAACACCCACACAGCTGACACCATCCTTCTAAAACCCTTCACTGTTAGTGAAAAGGTTACAGCAACCTTTTTCTTTACCTCTAGACTTCTCTCTGCGATTCCCTCCTGTCACACTTTTATAAAACCGAGCCACCTTATCTTCTGTGTACGCAGGTTGCAGAGTCTAACTTTTCATACTCTCAGCTAACCACTTCCCTGGCAAACTAAGCATGGGGTTTCTGAGGTTCTGAGTCAAAGCCTCCAGCAATGGGTGGATCTCACTTCGTAGGATAGCACATAAAGTTATTTCAGATGGACTCCTCCCAACCCAACTTCTTACTTCACAGTGAATACTACTGGGGGAAGTAGGGAGATTGTTAATGAAGAGGAGAGCACCCAGCATTCTTTTCTCTCTCCTGTTGGGAGAAAAATAGCATATTTTAGCATGATCTCATTTAGGTTCCTGCTCATTAGGTCCTGATTGGACTAGATGATCTTTCAAGGTCCCTTCCAATCCCTAACATTCTGTGATTCTGTGTTTCTGTGATACTGTAGACATGAGATCTTCTGCTGAGGTTTGCCTATGTTTACGACAGACATACCTGCATTTCTTTAAAAGCATCAGTTATCACTCAGAATAACAGCAAAAGAACTGTTATCATCCCTACTGGAAAGACACAGAAGCAAACAAGACAAGTGTGCTGACTCTCTCGAGTTAAAAAGTAAGGATAACAAATGAGGCTGAAGGTGGCTTAAAATCCACGGTAATCTTTTTAATTTCTTGTTCTAGGACAACACGCCTCTGAGGCAGCCACATGGATAAGAGGACATAATAGGGTGTAATATTTCACGGGGGTAATGAATAAATGTGAATGGTAAGCCTTGTCAGGAACAACATGGCATGTAACCTGGTTATTGCACTACAGACCATCTTTCCTCCTTCCACATTCAGCCAAACAAGATATTTAATGCTACTAATCAATGGCAGACAATCCAGTTTTAAAAGCCTCCATCACAGTGCCGTAGGAACTGCAAAATTATTTGAAACTCCAGATCACACATATTCCAAATGAGAAAAGTCCTTGCAATAGGACTTTGACTCAACTACTCAAAGCTTCTCTAACCCTTTGAGCACCTTTAAATCAAGGAGATATACAGGGCAAGTAAGTTCTGAGGGCCTCTTACTAAACAGTATGCCGCTTACTCTCTTCTACATCTGATGGCATCAACAGCTCTCAAAGACTGTCCCTGCATCACCGATTAGCTTCTCTAACCCTACTCAGCTCCCTTGCTAGTTTTCAGTTCTAAACCAAAAACTTCTTAGAAGACAACTTTTAGTTTCATACAGGTACAAGATAAGCATTTCCTGCTCTTGATCCACACCCCACAAATGATCAGATAATTACATTTGTCACTAGAAAAAAAGCTACACAACATACTGCCATATTAGCAAGCAGCCTTGTTTGGCAAGGTTAATCTAACTAAATGTGGTTTCAAAGTCTGAGGCAAGACAGATTTTTCTTCCTTTTCCTCCACTGCACTTTCAACTCTTAAAATGAACAGTCACTAAACTCCATTGTATTTTCACTTTTGATGTCACATAAAATTTGTAACAGTGTTTTAACATTTGTTACCAGGAAGGTACTGAAATGTTAGAGGAAATTCCTCATAGCAGTAAATACCTCATTCAAAGTGTTAGGAGTTCTGATAATGAAATAATGTCTTGATGGACAATACTCAATGTCAGGAAACTTCAGTGTCCCAGGCACCCAAAGCCACCTGAACTGGAAGGCTGCCAATACCAAAACCAATTACCTTTAGAACTGCAGCGGAAGAGGTTCAGCTCTGCAAGTGTATTTTGCCTTGTTTCCATCCAGCACCTAGAAGGCACAAAAAGGAGCTGTTTTGTAAATAATACCAAACTGTAGTTTCTTCAGAGTTATCAGAACACATGCCAATCTTCCCAAGCTAATTGTGGAGCATAAATTTGTATGACAAATAAGCTTTTATAAGGAGTAAGCTTATAAAAGGAAAAAAAAAATTAACTAAAGAGTGGTTTATTTCTAGACAACTCTGACACTTCACAAACAAGTGTCAGTGGAGTCAGGGGAATGGGATAATTTTTGGCTATCACACGTAGTGCTGAAGCCAACAGCCGAGCTGTCACCAAGGCTGTACCACTGCTTTGTGCTCGCTTCTCTTCCCTCTGAACTACCTCAGAAGGTCACCCTGGTCAGGCTAACAGACACTGCAGAGGTAAAGCATAGATTAAACCTAGACAGATGTTCACTGCGCCCAGGGATTCACAGGTCTCATTGTCTTGCGACAGATGAAAAATACAAAAACATCTAAAAGATTACTTGTGATCAACTCTGGGAACGGGTTCGTTCGCCTTCGCTCACTCTTCTGTTCCAGCAACATCCTTAACAGAAAGCAGCTGTTACAGGCGCTTACAGACTTACCACTCTTTATTAAAAACCACACAATGTGTGAAACAGCAGCTTGAGCCTCCGGGGAGCAACTGCCCGGTCCTTCGGAGCGGGGCCCCGCACCCCAAGCTGCCAGC
>NW_010317667.1:0-3937 GCF_000700745.2 Antrostomus carolinensis
AACCCAGCGGTTTCTACCCAAAAGCAAAGGAGAAAAGGGTGGGTGCAAAGCGCCTTACCTCCCGCCGGCTGCCCCGCTCCCCCTGGTTGCACCAGAATTTTTTTTGGAGAATCATCCTTCAGGGTTTGGAGTTCTGGCTTTCTCTCTCTTCCTCCTCCTCCTCCTCGTGCCGTGTTGTGACTGGGTTTATAAAAAAAAAAAAATAAAAAAACAACTCCATGTTAAGCTAGCAGCCAGGGCATGGTGAAGTCTGGGGCTACAGGGGGAGGGAGGAGAGGAGGGGAGGGTCACAGCTTAATGCCTTACAAAAGGCAACCAAAAGCCTCGAGATTTTTTTAATATCCTACACCAAACGCTGGCGTGCATACACAACTAATGCAGGCGCGGGGCAGCGAACGGACCGCTAATTAGATTTTCACCAAAAACTGTCGAGGTCCAGCCTGTGATGTGAATAGACGCGACGGCATTGGGAGCTGATGTGTGAACCCCAGCCCTGACCTGCCCCGCGGGTCCCCGGCCAGTGCATCCCCCCATGGAGGGTTGGGGTCCTGGTGGTGCCCAGCGCCCTTTGCCCCTGTGACGGAGGAGCGTCCAGGTGACCGCCTGTTACTGGCCTGGGCTGTCGCATCGCGACCAGAGCGGTGTTCGAGATGCACTTCTGCACAAATTAATTTTACTGTTTCATAGCTCCAGTTACAGTAGGAATAAAAAATAAAAACAACCAGAATTGTGCATCCCCTTGCACATGTCACAAGAGGAGGGTCCCCGTGTTTCGGGAGCAGGTACCCAGGAGCGCAGGCCCATTGTTCTATAAGGACACAGCTTTTGTGAGCTGGGGAAGCACAGCCACGCTGCCAACCACCCGCGCGGGCTCCTCCGAGGGGAAACCCTTCGCCAGGGGCACCGTGTCCACTTTCTAACAACCCCACACTCCATGTTTGCTGAAGGTACGCGACGTGCACGTGTGGCACTTTTTTTTACAAACATGTCATTCCCATGAATGATTAAGGGCTTCATTGCTTCCCAGTGCAAGGTCTCGGATCGCTGACTGACTGCTGAATTCCACTGTACACCTCACAACATCATTTGAGAGAGAGGATCAGGGAAAAAAATGTACTTTATTAAACATTTTTTTGCACACAGAATATTTGGGAAAGGTCAAATTTATTTTGCAATTGGCAAAAGCAAATTTGCTCCTAAGCTGAAGTGTCGCAAGTCGTGTTTCATCCCAGAGTACATTTTTACGGAGAAGTTATAAAGCCCTGAAATACGCGTGGTCTGTCAGAAAGGCTGGGATGCTGCCTCAGAGGGGAGGGCAGCGGCCGGCGCTGGTGCCGGGGCCCGGCGAGCAGGCGCAGCAGCCGCGTCTGCGGCGCGTTTGTACAGTAAATCCGTGTGTGTTCGGTAGCGGAGGGGCTGCGGCGGGGGCAAGGCAGACAATGGAGCTGGAGGCGAGGAAGGAGGTAAAGGGGGGTCTGCCCGCGACCCCCAGCCAGGTTGTGCGGGAGCAGGGGAAAGCAGGTCACTCCTTATCAACTGGTGAAGCAAACGCCAAAACAAAGAGCGGCTCTTTATTTTGACGAGCTCTTGGCAGACACGCTTCCTTATAAAAAATAATTTCTCTGCCTTTGTTTCTCTTTTTCTCCTTCAAAGACAGTGGGAAGAGCGCTGCTCTGTATTCACGCCTGCTTTCCAAAGGAAGAAAGGTGATTTTTAAGAATCTGACCACCAAGCATGAGTTACTTGTCCTCCCCCCAAAACAGATTGTTAAAAAAAAAATAATAAAAAGAAAGAAAAAAAATCTTTGACAAAAGTCAAAGGGTCCCTGAAATAAAGAAGAAAGAAAAAAACATCCAAAACATTAGACACAGAAACATTATATTTCAATATTATCATATGAATTAAATGTAATCCTTGAAGCGACTAGTCCCAGGGGTCACATATTAGGCCATTTTTTTCTTTTTTTTTTTTATTTAATAGAGGTCATCCAGGCTGAAAAGCAGAACCCAAATGAAAAGCATCTTCAATGTGGTTATAACATGAGCTGCACGAGGTCAGGCAGTGTCTTGTATGGCCTCATAAAAAATACATAACCAGACAGCCTAATAGTATTTCTTTGCATTCATTTTGGGATGGGAAGTGGCGGCTGGGGGAGGGGGCAGCTGGAGACAGGGACGTATAAAAACCCCACACGGACATTTCCATAACACGCAGCTTTCCATACACTTGGGCGAAGAAAAGATGAACATTCATGTTAACAATACTTCTGTTTGCTTGCTTTCCAGGGCCAATCCTCAACACCATTTCTGTGGCCCCCAAAAGCAGAGGTCGGGGTTTGGCATTGCCCGGCGCACGCGCGCAGCTCACGGGCGCTGTGTTCGGACACTCGTGCTACGGTCACGCTTAATTGCGAGTGCGACCGTGTCGGGCTCGCTTGCATTCAAAATTTCTAATGCACTTTGTTATTTGTCCATACACAAACACAGCCTGATTAATTTGAATTATTTCTCTTCTGAAAAGACGCACAGATGAAACCCCCAGTAACACGGTTTCTGCTTTAATTTGCTCTCGCAGTGGAGGGGGTTGCCCACCTCCTGGGATTTATGCCGGTTGCAAAGATATACTGGGTGGGAGCGAGGGCAGGAGGAAGGCAAGGCATAAAGGGGAGAGGGGGGTAAATAAAAATAAACAGCGCTAAAAATGGGGGGTGGTAAGAGAATCTCTAAATATCGTCTCCCTTCCCCCTCTCCCCAAATATAGCCTGGAGACCGGTGACCCTGCCGGGGAGCGCAGCCGCAGAGGTGACCCGATGCTAACCAGCCTGTTAGAACTAATAAGGTGTGCTCCTAAGCCAGGGGCTGACACTGGGGCATTGTGGAAATAACTCTCCTTGTTATTGCCCATCCTCAGCTTGAAATTTACTGCTCCTTTGCATTATTAAAGAGACAGCTTGCGTGCACTATGGGGGAGAGGCGCTGGGCAGGAGAAATAACCGTGCACGCTTTTTTAACGTTATGTTTGTGCTCTCTGTAGTCTTTATATTAAGATTTTGAGCATTAAAGCATGCTGGGTTAATAGGTTGTTATTTATTATTTGAACTGTTTTCAAAAATAAAATCCAGTTTAGAAAAATAAAAATTATTTTTCCCCCCCATGGCAAATGGTCAGAAAATAGGAAATGTGTGAAACACCTCGGAGGAGGTCAGGCTGTGGCCAGTGGCAGGCCTTGTGGGACAAGACCCTTCCCCAAACATTTTCCAGTAGTCCTGCTTCTCATTTACGTCAGATGTTGAGCTTAAAAAAACCCAACATGGTGGATAACAGGGATTGTGAGATGGAAACAGAATCCCCTTGTCCCTCCGCACAAGGATGGAAAGAGGCTGAAAATGCTTCGCGTGTGCACAGGATGATCACCCTGGAATCACAGTCCGGTGTCTGAACAGCTTCTGTGTCAAACTACTCCACCCCGATCCCAAAACTTGCAAGAGCGAATGTTGAGCATCAGAGCACAAAGTGGGTTTAAAAACAAAAAATGTCGAAAATTTTTATAGTAACAAATTGCAAATAAAGAGTATTGCTTCAGAGCAAAAGGATATCTGCCAGTTAAGACAGGGAAACGAAATCCAGATTTTTGATGGTGCCAAATATAAACAAGGAATTAAAATTGATATCTGGACAAAGAGGAAACCAGAAGCCTCACTGACCCTCCCAGTTATTCCCTTTCTGGTTTTGTGAATCATCAAAAGCAGCCAAACTGATCCTATTGGCATCTGAACTTACAGATATTCCCAACTCCTCTGTGCCCAAAGTATAAAGTTACTGTTATCAAATCACTCTCTTACATGGCTGGACTTGCCTACAATGTATTTGACCATTTTTGAAAATCTGTATTTTTAATCATCTCCCCCCTGTAACTAATAATAGCAGCAAACACGACG
>NW_010317667.1:3953-4250 GCF_000700745.2 Antrostomus carolinensis
GCTTCATATTTTGGTTGGAATATCCGAGCGGTTTAGGGTAAAATCAAAGGTGTGGAGACTCACTGGACTGTGTTAAGCAGCTCTTGTGCTCAGCCTTCAGGTGGTGAAGCTTAAGTAACAAGAGCATTAGAACCGTGACAACACTCTAGTGGATTTAAAAATACAATTTTCAAAACTGATTGCCAAACTCTGATCTCAATAGCATGCCGATTTTTTTCAGCTCTACCAGCTGATCCCATAAAAAGTATTATTTCTCCTTATAAACCCAGGCAAAGTTAGGCATCCAGAGAAGAGCGG
>NW_010317667.1:4263-17838 GCF_000700745.2 Antrostomus carolinensis
CTAATCCCCCGCAGCTCTCACAGTAACACTCAACATCCTCATAAACTGACATCAAAAACACAATTATAAAAACAACAGCCAAAATTATTTCTGACATCACCGGACTGTGCCAGCTCTGTATCTCCTGCGTAAAGCACAACAGCGTTTACACGGCCTCACGTTTCATCCTGTGCCTCTTCTTTAAACTGCTTAAAGGATTCTCTTGCCATTTTGGCTTTTCTGGAGATCACATTTTATTAATCTAAAAGCTGCTTCTCTGGCCTTTCTGGTATCTAACACTCGAGAGCTTGGGCAGGAGGAGAGGACGAGAGGAGGTGGTGGTTGTGGTAACACAGTCTCCCAGTCTCGGCAGGACCAGGTTCCGCACTCCAGAGCCGCTGTCCGTGCGTGTCACAGGGAGCCAACGGCTTGTAGCTACTCTGCACCGCTCCGGTGATTCTGCTGTAACTCTATTGGACTGCCCTCCTGTTCTCCAAACATAACAGCAACTGACAAACAACTAAAACTTCTTAAAAAACTAAATCCTGTAACTAACATCTCCACAACAAACATAAGGGTGCATTCTAAGGCATTCTTTTGGGAATCAGAATATTAAATTATTTTTTACAGAACCGGACTTATCTGCTAAGTTTTCTAAGCAGTATCATTCTTGGTTATTAAAAAACAGCTCACAAAGCTTTTAGCATCCAAAACCTAATATCTAAATATATGAAAACTCTGCATATGTCCTATTAAAAGTCATAAAAGGCTTTTGGATTTTTGTTAGCTCTCCATTTTTAGCACAGAACTGTTACAGAAGGCCAGCGTCCCCATGGTGAAGACACTGGGCTTGGTCCAGGCTCTGGACGTGCCACCAGCTGCCTCCTGAGCTGTGGACGGTTGCTAATACTTCTGTAGAATGGGGATGGTAATTCACCTCTCCCATGACTCATCTGTTGTATTTAAACTGAAACTCCACAAGGTAGGGAGTGAAATTTTAGCTCCTCTCAACCCAAGGAGTTTTGGCACACACTTCAATAAACAAAAATTGTAGGTTAAACAAGTTCAGGTGTCTATATAGTGAAACACTGATCTTGCCTGTGGTAGTTAAATGCTTTTAGAGTGCTAATAATAAGAATGTGGTGGCATATCCAAGACTACACTGCAGCCACAGAAACGCAAGGTCTTCATTTTCAATCATCTGAACGCTGCCAAAATCATCTATGCAGAAAAATACACTCCAGCAGTGGTCCAGCTCTGGTAGTCGTGGAACTGCTGCCTCCTCCTTCACTTGCAGCCAGAGATACTCCATCATTGTAGCAAATGAAGAGGAGGAAAGAAGAGACCACAACTGGGATTTCAGCCCCATGGAGAACTGAATTAGAAGTGAGAGCTGCAGAGGAATCCAAAGGCAGCTGCCCCAGAGGAAAACTGAGGGACATAACTCTGAAAGGTGTAAACTGGGGTGCCTCAGGGGGGATTCAAGCATCTGTGTAACCTGGTTTGGGAGAATCATCTTGCTTACAAGAGACTCCTACTCGAGCAACCAGCAGGTCTGTGTAGAACAGAGGAGGTCCTGGAGAAGACCCCAGGTTTCAGCCAAAGAACATGCAAGGAAGCCCACAGATCATTAAATAAATAGCCAAATCTCCACTGATTACAACTGAGAGCGATAAGGAGGAAGACATTTAATTTACCTCAGTGATGAGACTTGCTCCTTTTTGGGGAAGATTAAAGTATAAAAGACTTTGTTGGTAGGGGAAATTGAACAACATTCAAACTTCTGCTAAGGATCATCCTATAACTCTGAGCTGCCATAAGCATGGAAACCTGGTTTCTGAACACTAAAAAAAAATCCCATGCCCCATAAACGGTTAGTTGTATGCAGAATAATGGCATCTATTTTTTGTTGCTGTTGCTTAAAACCTTCAGAATAATGTAGTCAATATTGCAATTTAACAATTAACAGATGGAGGAAGTGTGCTCATCTTTCAAAATCACTTTAAGGTCTAAAATATTCTACATCATCTAGATATTAGTGTTATTGTTCTGTTTTCATAAAGGATCTCAATGTAGTTCTGCACCGTAAATGGTGCAAATTCTGATTGCATTTCCTCAGTGAGCTGGGGGCTACATTAATAAAAATGAAGGCATGAACTTAAAACATGAACAGTTGTAACTCCCCAAATGACCTTAATTTGGAATAAGGACGTCTTTATTTTATTTAGTTTAGTGGTTCTTAAAGTTAGGACCAAGAGACTGCTACCCAGTGGTGGAATTTCTTTGAGTCACCTTGCATAACCACACAGAACCGCCTCACTCATAAATTTTACTGTTTAATGTAATTCTATAGACTACAGTTAAGGAGCCAGTGGTTTAGTTTACAGTATTTTAGAGAAGTTAAACTAACCCAAAAAAGCCAATTATTCCAGATGGAGCGATCCATCAGCAGAACTGTACTGGTACAGAAGGTGTCACTTTCTTGTGTAAACAAGTCCTGACCAGCTCAAGTCCTCCTGAAGCTCAATGGCACTTGTGTTCATAAGTCACTTAGATGCTTTTGAAAACACATGTGTCCGTTTTATTCTTGCAACTTCTGACGCTGTTGAAAGATATAGGGAAATAAGTTTAAAAATATGTGGATGACTACTTTTGAGTCCTGACTGTGCTTTGAACCACCCCACAGCTGCTCCCTTCCGGCTCTTTCTCTGCCGTTGAGCCTCGCGCTGCCACCCAGAAGCACCGGGCGAAGCAGGAGGGAACTGTTTTGGTGGTGCTTAGGAGGTGGCTTAAGAAACCTGGGATAAGAAAAAACTTTTGCTCAAATTGTGGTGTTATGTCCTAAACCAAATATAACCACAATAAAAGTCAACCAAAAAACCCACCACTTCCAACTGAAACACCACCGAGGAGGGTAAGGCCACCAGCCACAAACCGCTCCCATGTTTGTGTCCATGTCAGTCAAGGACCAGCAGGGAATGGCCCATCTGGAGTACAAACCCGTCCAGCTCAACCTACTTCTCTCTGCCTAAAGCTTGCTCCCCCGCCTCCCTCTGCCCATCCAGTGATCTGATGTGTATCACATGAGAATAAACATACAACTTCTCAAAGGGGAACCAAGAAGGGCATTTTAAGAACAGATAGTCAATTAAGCATTATCTGCAACTCTTGTATTTACATCTTCAAACAAAAAAGCACAAAAAACTTTCCCTTTAAGCAGCAGCTTACTTGTATAGGTGCTAGTTGACAAGTCTCATGCACTACTAAATAGATGCTCTTACAAACTAGATTATTATTCCTGAAATTGTAAATACAGAAGGGTGTTGGCACGCTGTCTTTAAAGAAAAATACAAAATACACACTCAGCACATACATTCTACCACATAGTTTATATTTCAGCTGGAAAGTCATGGTATATGGCAAAGTCAGTTTTTATACAAAGACAGGGAAATGTATACAAAGAAAAATAATCACAAGAATCAAAGCTAGATATACTAAAAAAACATCAATATGCCTAAAAAAGCTCACTGCACTATTGCACTGAGTAATAATCTTGCAGACCATTTAAAACTCAACTACCCTTTCTAGATGATGGGAGGTAATAGTGTAACTTCTGCAACACCCACTTCCATCCCAGGGCTCAATCTCAGAAAGCTTTTTTTACCTTCTGAATGGACTAAAGTAACAAAGTTTTCCTTATAAAAAAGATACTCTGTTTAAAAATTATTCTGTAAATAATTAATACATGTACACAGTTCTGTAAAGTTGATATCAAATAAGATTGTGCTTGCTTTCCACACCTTTGATTTTTGTAAATGCCCAGGAAGATGAAGAGCGTGTTGGGTGAGAGTTCCCTACCAGTGGCAAATGTTTTATGTTCATTAAATTAGCTAAGCTGCACTTTGGTGAACTCCTGCTTCCATAAACCGAGACCTGCAAACACCTCAAATCAGGTTCCCAGCAACGTGTCCCCCTGATTGCTGACTGCAATATCTAAATATGGAATCCGAGACTTCAGTTTAGAAGTGGTGATCTCGGAGGAAAAGCTCACACCAGTGTTTTGAGGGCCAGGGAATACGAACGTTACAGCTCCTACTGCACTGAATCTGAACAGAAACAATCCCTGGACTGTAACTCGTTTCACTCACTCGCTCGCTGTCGGGGCGAGGACTGCACGTGCCTCTGGCATCTCCAGAAGACCAAGTTTAGCAAACGCACGCTAGCAACCATAGGTGTTATTTTGAAAGCAACTAAAGATCAATTTGCTTTCTTTTTTCTCTTTGCGCATGGTTAAATTATTAGCATAGGTAAGCTGAAATGGTAAACCAAATGAGAGTTTTATTACCTTTGACAAACATCTTCTCTAATGAATTTGTTGTGGAAAGCAGAAGAGATTACCAAAAGCCAGGCTTTGCTTTCTGCTTTAAAGAAAGGCTTGCCATGAATTCACCAAATGGAAGATAACACAGAAGTTTTTCACCAACATTTCTTTTTCTCCATTTTGAAACCTCCAGAAAAGAAACAAACTCCTGGGTATGCATTTTTTATTTTTGTCTAATGGTCATAACGTCCTCTAAGAGCCACTGCGTGCTGAGGCCTGCCAGCTATCACCCCTCTCGCTTTCATTCCAGTAAACAGACCCTGGGATTCAGCACAAGGCTCTTCCCATCAGCCAACAAGATTAACTCACTAACAGTTTCCTCTGCTCATTTTATACCCTCCTTTTCTACCCTAAATTTGGGACAGGCCATTCAGAAAGGAGAACAAGTTTTTACTGAAGGCACTGAAAGTAAAGGATATATGGGTTTAGCACCAAATAATTCACATCTGGAAATGTGAAGCTGGGGCTTCAGGAACTTTCACCTTATATTTAACCTGCTTATGCAGATCACAGTTCCAAAGTACGTGTACCTGGTATTTCCTAAAGCTACAAAAAGCACTGAAAACCGATCATAAGAAAGGATTTAGGAGGAAATCAACCAAAACCACAGAAGAAACATATTAAATGGCCAAAAAGACAATGGGACAATGAAGAAAGGTGACAACTTCAGCTAAAAGGTGTCTCAGTTTATTAGCAACATAAAGTCAGCTATTAAAATAGAAAACCAAGATGAGAAATGGTAACAAGGGTAATAGGTAACAAGTAAAATAAACCAGAAGCTGTGGGCAGCAGAACATGGGTGAGGAAAGCTAAAGATAGCTGAAAAACGGTTACAGAGTTGGGGACAGACAGTTTTTAGAGTGTAACAGAAAAACACAGAAATCTTAGTAGTCCTGTAAGATCACGAGGTGAAGATGGTGAAGAGGGAAATATGAAGTAGAAAACATAGAAGTCTTCTTGGTTCTCATTTCAAAAGAGGCCTTTTGACAAACTTACCCAAGAAGAACCATGAAGCACTTAACAGTTTGGTAATGATGAGCTGAACTGAAATTAAACAATGGTTTAGAGCAGGTAGGTGCTAAGCCAGCAGCCTCCCGGGACACCAGAGCTGCTGATGTCCATCCTTAGCAGGTCTCTGGGCACGTCCAGAAACGAGACCTCATCTCAATTTCTGATGGTATTTAAAAGCAGATGCAAGTAACGGTAGAGCAAGAAGATGTTGGTAATTTTACTCAGGTTAAATTAGGAAAGCTAACACGAGATTCAGCTTACTTTATTTTTCAGTGCATACTGGTGCCTGTTGGTTGGGTTTGTGCAAAACGGATGTTCTCAAACACCAGCAGCTGCCTGAGGAGTTGGGAGGCTGTGGAGGGTCAACCCAGGAGCGGCAGCTGGTGGAGAAGCAAAGGTGGGTGGAGAGAGAACTGATCCCGCAGTGGAGAAGCACAGAACCAGTGTCTGCAGGACTGGTGCTGGACCCAGCGTTGGGCAACAGCTTAAGAATCCTGAAGTTAATAATTGAAAAACCATCACTGATGATAAAGATGACACAGAAATGTGTCCTTTGCCTTGGGAAAACAAAGATCTGGTGCTAAAGCTGAAGTCAGACAACTCAAATGAGAATCCAAGGACACATTTCTTACCATGAGGGTGATTAATCTCTGGGAAATGTTAAGGAAGGAGGGGTTGATTCTCCACGTGACGTTTTTAATCTCAAATTCAGCAGAAGCCTCAGTCAAACTCTAGTTTTGGACTAGAAGAGTCAGTAATTGAGAAAAACTCAATGGACAGAGAGGACACACAGCCCAAGACCCCTCTTGCCTTGAATTATATGGGGAGCAAAGAAAGAAAGAAAGAAAGAAAGAAAGAAAGAAAGAAAGAAAGAAAGAAAGAAAGAAAGAAAGAAAGAAAGAAAGAAAGAAAGAAAGAAAGAAAGAAAGAAAGAGAACCACCCCAAAAATGCCCTCAGAGCAGCTTCATCAAGTTGAAAACAACTGTTCCACTGACAACACGCTCCCTTGCACTCAGGCTACTTCTTTTCCCTGCACTTGCTCCGCAATAAAGTACCACTGGATAAAAATGCAGGTTCTGGAGTGTTTACCTGCTTTCTGAAGGACAAAGTAAGACTTTCTAAATGTTTGTTTTGAAACACAATTTACAGTAAGGATTTGGGCTGAAACTGCATCCATCCACTGAAGAGGGGATAAAAGGCCCAGCGGGGAAGAAAGCAATAAAAATATCATTGTAATATCCCTAACTCAATAATCAGCTCGCGCCGAAAGGGAGCGGGGTCTGGGCAAAGGGAGCACAAAGCACGTTTCCCTGGCGCGGGCGCAGGTTGCACACCAAAGCTCGTTAGAAAAATCCAGCAACACCAGAGGCACAGCCACCTCGCTGCTGGTGTTTGCCTTGCTCAGCACACCCCGCTCAGCCCAGCTCACATCCCCGCTGGCACCCCGCAGCGTCCGCAGCCGCAGTGCCCAGTACCATCCCAACCGAACCCCGCACAGCACCGCGGCGATCGCGTCCGCGGCCCCGCCGGCTCCCCGGCTGCCGCGGGGGCTCGGGGTGGGACGGGACAGTCCCCTCACCCAGCGAGCGCCTGTCACCAGGCAGCTTTTTATCTGCTGTACCTTGAAACACCATGACTGAGAGCACACAGATTTGAATTCATTTTCGTCCTTATCAGCTATGTAAGAAATAGAAAAAAGAGAATAGCTTAGGAGCTTTGTGCTCACAGACACCTTACGGGTTGGGTAAGGACACAGACTATTAATGTATGCTGAAATATCTCTTTTTAAATGAGGGAAAAAAGGTGGGGGGCTTTAAAAACAGATTTTAGTATCCCAATGAAAGCATGACAGCAACAATTTATAATTTTCTGCTGTCCACTTCCCTTAATATTTCTCCCTCGCCGTGCATCCCTCCTCTCCCTCTCCCCCCACATCCATCCTCCATTTCCCGATAACTCCTCATCACGCTGGCTCCAGCCTCATGCGAAATGGTGGTGTGCGGAGGGAAGAGAGGAAGAAAGGGAGGAAGAAAGGCTCTATGATTGGGAGGGCAGGGGAAAGAGAAAGATTGAGAGAGACAGAGAGAATGTCAAAGCTCAAGTCTGGCATTTGCCTATTTAAATTCAATCATGCAGCCCTCGCAGAGCTGGAAATGGATGGCCTGCGTTATGAATTTCTGATCAGACGGCTGATAGGTTATGAGCGGGGACGTAATCCCATTGAGAAAGCCTTTTTTCCCAAGCAAGGGCAAGCAATAACTGCCCTTCAGAGATGGCTCTTTGCTTTGCCCTTTTTATAATTTTTTCCCTTTTCTTAAAAAAAAAAAAAAAAGTCCAAATAAGCATTTTTATGATGATAAATGTGTAATAATGATTCACTCTGCCTGCATCTGAAATGGGATATGCCTTTGCAAAGCAGACATGCGCTCAAAATAAACTGCCATATTTTTTCTTTTTTAAACCTAATTAGAATTCTCTCCTTCTCTCAGCTCATTTTGTACCAACACTGGTGATCTAAAAAGAAAGTGAAAGGAATGAACACATGCATTGAGACCGGTATTTTTAATACCCTGCAGGGTTTTTATCGTTTCATATTTTGCCTTTTTTAACTTGATGTGTTTACATAAAAGGATACCAAAAAAAAATTTTTCTTCAAACGGCAAGAACTACTGGCGTACGGTAGGGGCAAGCCAGAAATTATTTTAAAAGCTGATGTTTTCTTACTTCTACCCATGTGACGTCACTCAGTGTTGCTTCGTGTTATAGTGAATTAATCAAAATAGCTGAGGACACTGAAGGATCTGGAGTAGCCAAATTCACTGGCGAGGCACAGCACAGAGCAGCGCGTCGGCAGCGTGCGCCAGCACCGCAGCCTCAAAGAGCGCTCCTAACTTCTGCTGTCTTAAAGAGTAGAAAGCAAGGAGATTGCAATTTAAAGTTCAGGATTTATGTCCTGAAAAAAACCACCCACCCCAGTTTGCGAGGACTGGAAAGAGTCGCAGGAGAGAGGGACGTAATCCCAGAACTGCTTTAACACAAGAGGGAAGCCGCCTGATGTGACAGAGGCTTCTGTCAATAATCAAAAGGAAAAAAATAAGGTCTGAAGGCACGAGGGGAGGGAGGGGAGAGCAGAGAAGCATCTCGATGTAGGTGCTAAGCAGGAACTTGCTCTTGGAGCTGCATCTCTAATGTATTTGGAACAGCAGTGAAATCCTTTGCGTATGCGAGTACTTTGGAAAACAACGTCCTGGTGAGCAGCGCTGTGCCCAGCAGCAGGCACCTTCCTGCCATGGAACCCAGCACTGGGGGAACCCAGCACTGGGGGAACCCAGCAACCGACCTGCGTGTAGCGTTTCATTGCAGCAGAAGCCCAGGAAAGATTTAAAACATAAAACTAAGTCCTTGTCACATCATTTCAGCTCGGTACCAGCTATGAGCTGACTTTGGTTTGCCACAAGGCTCTTGCTCGCTCCACTCTCCTTCCCTCCCGCCGCTGGCACCCAGGCGATGCCCGTCCTCATCCATGAGGAACGCAGAGCCACTCTGTGCAGATCCTCCAGGATCTGAGCAAGGGAAGCCTTGGTGTTTCTCATGGGAGAACCTTCAGCTCAATGCCTGTGCTCAGCAAATATTTTCAAAAAAAAAGGTAAAAACAGAAGTTACTATTATGGTTCTTTTGACGCAAGAGATTTTCTGCAATTTGATGCCTCCATGGTGCCTTACACCAGGTTATGGAATATGGACAAACCCCATAGTCACAAGTTACCACCTGCATGGAGGGCACCGTGTCCGTAGGCAAATCATGGCTGCAGGAACGCTGTGCACAACCTTCCCTCTTCAGCTCCCCATCCATTTATATTTTTCCCTAGTAATGTACTCACATATCAACAAATCACCTGAAGTAAGCCAAGAGAATTTTTTAATTGCCAAGCTGTTCCCAAATGAGATCTCCAGTGCAGTCAGGCTACAGGAGTTTCAGGCAGGTCTGGAGGAGGCTGATGCACAGTCATCACTCATAGAAAACCCAACGCATGGTCGAAAGAACATGAGACAAATCACACGCCACATCACCGTGCTTCCTCCTTCATTTAACACAAAGGTGGCTCTTCACATAAACCAAAACGTGTCTGTTAGTTCGTGTGGTGCCACGAGTGCCTTGGAAACAGAGATGAAACAAACCCAGGCTGCGATGGCCACCCGGCATTTCTACGAGTACTTCTCAGTTTGTTGGATCCACTCCCAGATGTGGCTTTTGCTTCTCAAAGTTGTAATGTGCCGGAATACCTCAAGACAAGTGAGCACCTAAGGCTATCGGTGTCTTAAAGGAGACTGACGTTTGCAACAGGGGCTCTGTGAAATTCAAGTGCTCAGTTTGTGGAAAGCTTGATACCAAAGAGTCCCCAGGGAGCTCTAATACAGCAACCACCTCCCCTCAGTCAGCAGCTGAAGCCAACTTTGTTCTTACAAACACAACTACTTCAGAACAGCAAGGCCATCAAAAAAAAAAGTACCGACTTTTTATGATTTTCCCCATTTTGCTCAAATCATGGATCATCAGCTGAATAATGGAGCATGGCGAGGAGCCTCTCAGACATGCTCAGCCAAAGCACCACGTCCTCCCTGGGGTCCAGCCATGCCCCTCGTAACCCCCCGTCTCTCCTGCACCGCCCTGCCCAGAGCCTGCACGGGACAGCACGGACCGACACAGGACAGGCTACCCCATCTCCTTAGACAACAGCCTTTTCTTTTTCCTCTTTTAATATATTAAATTGTGTTAAGCTTTCCTGTGCTAAATTGCCAAAGCTATAGGCATGAAGGGGAAACCAGAAGAAAAGATATAAAGTGATTTCCTACCCTTCTCACATCATCATACCTGCAAACAATTCTGAAATTTCACAGACACAAAGCGAGGGTCCCAGGAAAGCCCTGCGCTGCAAACAGGTATTTTTCCTGAGGAATGCAAAAAGCTGATGAACCAAGTGGTTTCCTACTCTCATGTGCTCCAAATGGTTAATCCTGTTCAGTTCCTCACACTGAAATGGGCAAGAAACCTTGTAGCTGATAATTACGAACTAACGTGGCCACAGGGGAGTTCCCTCCCCATTACCGTTGGTTAGGGATTGTCTTATGTCCTGGAGCAGCAGAATTTTGACTATTTAATTGAAATTATATATATTAGCGTGGATGTTCTCATTAGCCATAAAATAAAATATCTAATATTTTAAGTCTTATTGCATCAGCATCTTGTGGCAATGAATTCTAAGGGCTAAAAGCACATTACGTGAAAACACCATTGTTTAAATTTGTCCCCTTTCAGCGTCACTGCCTGGATTCTTGCATTAGGAAAAAAGAAAACAAAAAGGAAGGGGTGGGAACAAATAACTGCCTATTTGCCTTCTTTATCTCTTTTTATCACATGCAGAATAAAAAATTTGCTTTAATTGAGGTAGAAAAGTATTGTCAATTATCCAGCATATCACGTAATTCCTTTTCAATTAAAGTTTCTAAAAAACTCTGTCTTCCATTACCAGATCGTAAAGCCAAGTGTTGATCCTCTCCTTTATTTCCTAGGACTGATCAGTTCCTAATGACCAAGTAAAAATCCAAAAAGATTTTTTTTATTATTATCATCTGTGTTCTAATCAAATATAGGAGTTCCTAAGCTGGTGATTACAACTGCTGCCACTTGTATTTGCAGTATCTGCTTTACATATTTATTTAGTAAATCAAAAATAGAGGTTAGCTAAAGAAGCAAACCTACAATAATCAAGCACCTTCTTGCAAAAAGCTTTTAGTGGTTTCTTTAACTTATCATTAAATTTAAACTCATTTTTCCTAGTTTTCACTTCTGCAGTTAATAACTTTTATATAGCAATCCTATAATTACATTAACAAAAAAGTAAATTTCCCCCATTTCTCACAGCATTACTAGTATTACAGCATTAATGGCATATTAACCGGTAAAACCGCAAATTAAGCCAACTCATCTTCCACTGATTGGGCATGAATTTGTAATTTAGGCAGGTTTGAAGTTTTCAGTGCTTTTTAAACTATTATCAAGCTTCTGCTTTTCCCAGTGTAACAGTAAAACCCACACAGGAGTCATTTTCACATTCTAATCACCATCCAGCACTTTTATTTGTTTCCTGAAATACAGCAAACACGGGAAGTCGGTTCCAGCAGAGAGCAAACCAGGACGCTTGGCTCTGGACACCAGGACCCGTCAGGGAGAGATGGTGACACACCAACAGACAGCCCATGGCCAGAGCCAGCGGAGCACGTAGGCTCCTCCAGAAAAGGTGTTTTTCTCTAAGCACGGCCTGCTTAGCCAGTGCACACCCTCAGTATTGTGTTGTCCTTAAACTCAGGTGCTATGGAACACGTCAGTGAAAGTATCACGTCCACCAGCAAGTCCAGTCCTGGTCAACCAAGTCAAAGCCATCAGTGCAGAAGAGCGTGTGGGACATGTATGTTGGCCCCACCCGTGCACACACCGCAGTCACCCACACCAACAGCCTGGAGCACACACAGCTACAAGATTGTGTCAGTGACCTGCAAAGGAGGCGTTTGCGAGCATCCGCCTTGGCCAGGTGCCCTCGGCATCCCAAAGTGCGGTGGGTTCCTCACACAACCTTCCGTGCTTCTGAGCCCAGGAGGAGAGGAGCAACACAAACTCCGGATAAAATGAACAGATTTCAGTAATAACTTCAACAGTCAAAAACATATCTGCGGAATATTAGATTTATGCAGTGGGAAGGAACCATCAAAAATGTTCCATTTCAGAAATATAAAGGCTTACTGAGCTAGTGAAGCACAACAGAAACACTCAGTGATAAAGGACATCACAGCCCTTTATAAACTGAACCGGTGGTTTCCCAAATTTAATATGCATGAACAGTGCATGTGAGTCCTCTTAAATCCAAGTACCAAACCCTGCCTGTTTAATAAATCTCACCAGTACTCCACTATTAGACAGGGGATTAAAACTAATCTATCAATCCCAAAACCAAGCACAGAGTGGATTAAAATGCAAAACACATGAGAGTATGAAGATGCTTAATGCTAAATAACAAACATTTCAATCACAGAAATCATTTTTATCTTCTTGTTTATGCTAAGTAGATACTATTAGGCTTAATATCTGTATTAACACAAGTGGGGGAAGAAACAGTTTTAAGGAGACCTAAATACTTGAATGCTACTGTATTGCTCGCGAGCAGAAGCTCTCTTGTTGGAAGTGAGCACACCACGGCGTTTAAAATAATTGTTTACTCTCTGAGGCCAGCTCAATGGTGCTCGACCTTTCTCTATTTTCTTAACCCAAAGCAATGCACCAAAAGGGTCTTGAGAAAGACAGAACTCAAACCTGTTATTTGCATCATAATATCTGAATATTACATTACCCCCGACTCTGGTGCTGTCACAAATGTTGTCACAAACCCCGATGTTCAGTTCAGCTTGTCAATGCTCAGTGGTTTGAGGTGGTTTTGTTGCTTTTTTAAAGGGTAAGAGAAAAAGAGCTCATCCCACCATAGTATAAATATAATCAGCAAAGATGTGGAGAGAAGTGTGGAACTCTATTCGCGTATATGAAACATGGGAATGACCAAACACAACTCACACGATAGCTCCCAGTTCACCCCATAATTCACTTCATCATTGTCACTCCAAATTCACAGGAATGGGATGACCCCCCATTTTGGCATCACATGTGAGCAGCATGAATTTCACATCTGCATCTGCCTTGTGGAAATAGGATTTGGGAGCGTGGCACCCAGCTGTGGTAGGAGAAGGCACTCCATGTGCTCTTTCGTGACTTTGAGTGCTGGGAAATGCCCAGTGTTTGCCTGGATTCACCTGAGAGCATCCCCAACCTCCAGAATGGGACCTTATTCCTCGGTATCTGAACAAAAACTACCCACTGAATCAATGAGTAATCATATGATTTGATATGAAATGACATCCACGGGAGATCTGTTCGAGGTCACCATCACCCTCACTTCCCTTGTAGGTATATCAGGTTGTGAACCGACGTCTGCAGCTGTGAAAGCTGGTGCATTAACCCAGCGGTATTATCGCCAGCAGAATGGATAATGAGGAGAGCAAGAGCGGCTGGTCTGCGCGTGAGGAAGGATAATGCCACACAAGTTCGGGCTGTTCAGCTGGAGAGGGAAAATTGGCAATAGAAAGAAAAGAAAAAAAA
>NW_010317668.1:0-924 GCF_000700745.2 Antrostomus carolinensis
TGGGATACGGTGTCACCAACCCCCTCCCTCCCTCCTCCCCTCCCCAGTCACCGCGGGGCCGCGACTCACCCGCTGGGCGGCAAAAGCAACAGGTGTCGCCGGCACCTTCCACCAGCACCTGGCCCTGGGGTGGGGAGACCCCCGTCACCAAACCCACCAAACCCACCAGAAACCACCAAACCCACCAAACATCCCACCAGAAACCACCAAAACCCACCAGAAACCACCAAACATCTCACCAGACCCACCAAAATCCACCAAAACCCACCAGAAACCACAAAAACCCACCAAACATCCACCAAAAACCTCCAAAAAAACACCAAAACCCATCAAACATCCCACCAAAGCCACCAAACATCCACCAAAAACCACCAAACATCCCACCAAAACCCACCGAAAACTACCAAAACCCACCAAAACCACCCAACATCCCACCAAAAAACATCAAAACCACCAAAACCAGCCAAAACCACCAATATCCCACCAAAAACCACCAAACATCCCACCAAAACCCACCAAAAACCACCAAACATCCCACCAAACCTACCAAATATCCACCAAAAACCATCAAACCCACCAATATCCCACCAAAAATCACCAAAACCACTGAACATCCCCCATAAACCATCAAAAGCCACCCAACATCCCACCAAAAACCATCAAAGCCACCAAACATCTCACCAAAACCACCAAATTTCCCACCAAAACCACCAAAACTACCCAACATCCCACCGAAAACCACCAAAAGCATCAAAAACCACTGAAATCACCCAACATCCCACCCAAAACCATCAAAATGACCAAAACCCATCCAAACCCACCCAACATCCCACCAAAAATCCCACCAAACTCACCAAAAACCACCAAACCCACCAAACCCACCAAAACTACCCAATCTCCCCCCATAAACCACCCAAACCCACC
>NW_010317669.1:0-935 GCF_000700745.2 Antrostomus carolinensis
CCACCGCAGCAGAGGAACCGCCGGGGGAAGCCAGCAGGGAAAGTGAACTGCAAGAACATGAAGCAGGACTGCCCCGTGCCCGCCTGCCCACGGGCCACGCTGCTGCCCGGGCACTGCTGCCACACCTGCCCCAAAGGTGAGTCGGGCTGGTCCCTCCCTGCGGGGAGCCCCTCTGCACCCAGAGAATCCCCCGTGACCATGGGAAAGGGGGCACTGTGCACATCCCCCCTAAAAGGGATGTCCACTTTGTTACGGGGGTTTCCAGTGCCTTCAGGATGCCCTCAAGGTGCTGGGCAGGGGAAACCCTGATGGGCACAGCCATCCCCAACCACCCTGGGAGGGGCACAGAGAGGGTGCACAGGGCTCAAGCACCCTGCCTATCCATCTGCCTGTGTCCCGTGTGCTCCCCGGCACCCCAGCACAGAGCCCTGCAGTGATTTGTGGGGCACATTTTGGTCTGTCTCAGGAGGGGGGATTTATTATTGCCTCCCTCCCGAGCTCCTGAGCACAAGCATCCTGGTCCAATGGTCTCTCCTTGTGCCTACCCTATGCCAGCCTTGCCAGGCCCCCCAGAGAAGAGCTCCGTGCCCCCCTTCGACACCTTTGAGTACTTCCAGGACAAGGAGGATGACCTGGACAAGCCCTACAATGACCGCTCCTACCTCAGCTCCGAGGGGCTGGCCCGCGATGATGCCCGCACAGGTAAGTCACCAACCCGGGCGGGCAGCAGACGCCCAGGGGACGCCCCTGTGCCCCCCACCATCATCGGTGTCCCCTTTTTCAGAGTTTGTGGCCCTACTGACAAGTGGCCCGGAGCCATGGCACCCCACATCCAGCGCAGTGGCCAAGGCTCGCTTCACCCTGCTGCGCTCCTACCTGCTCTTCTCCATCAGCTACGAGCGGTGAGTCCTGTCCCCTGCCCAGGCTGGCACAGC
>NW_010317670.1:0-25895 GCF_000700745.2 Antrostomus carolinensis
TGGGCCATGGGCAGCGCGGAAGCCACTCGCCACGGGCAAACAGCGACTTTTCAAGGAATTTCTTTTAAATCTTTCCATAAATGTGTTGAATTAAGGAGTCCCGGGGCCGTTCGGTAGCGCTGCCCGCCCGGGCCACACGCAGACACGCACCCGGCTTCCGACTTTGACTAAAATTGGCCAAAGAGATGAACGGAGGATCAGTAGGTCAGGCTGGGGAGCTGAGGGAGTTTTTACTGCCTCCAAGAATCACGTTGTTTCTTTTGAGACGGGAATTTATTGTGCTTAAACTTAATTGGGAAAGTGTTTCACTGTGGTATTAATTGCCGTTTGGGGAATCTGGCAAAATAGGTTTTTTCTCTATGAAACTTCAATTGAATTCTCGTTTGCAGCACTTAACGCTGATAATAACACAGAAAAAAACAAGCAGAGGAGTTAAATAAACTCTTTTCCGAGAGTAAAATCTTGCTATCAGAAGTTGCTGTGACTGAATTGGAATGATTAATTCTTTTGGACTCTATGTCCTGTGTAAAAACTGCTTCTGGAGGTCTTATGTGTTACCCAGTTCCCTTTTCAGTTTGAAGAGGGCTCTCATGTACTAGAATTAAAACTTTAATTGCTATAAACAAGAACTTACTCATATTTGCATGAAGTTACTTATATTTGCATGAACTTACTCATATTTGCATGTTGGCGAGGGAATTACTACTGCTGTCTTAAGTGCAGAGCTGCATTGCTTTGTGGGCTACCACTTGAATGTTTCTTCCCTACAACTGAGCTTAGTTTTCTAAGACTGTCCTTTATTTTTTAGTCTTTATGTGTAATTAGTTCTTCTGTTCCTATTATAAATTCATAAAGCGTGGCAAACAGTGCTCAAAGCAAGAGCAAAGCAACATCATTTCCTCTGTACTCTGCTTTGATTTTGTAAATACAACAAATACATGCAGATCCATCAGGAGATTTCTCTTTTACAAAGAGAGGCATCAGTCTATATCTTCTCATCATCTTTACCAGCCAGATGGTGCATAAGCTTAAAATAGTTGAAAAGGAAGAAGTTGGATTTCCACAGAAGTGTTTTTCAAGGGCAGTTGGATGCCTGTTTGTAAACACGTGAGTACAAAATGAAAAGGTAGAATTTCCACAGACCGCTCTACCGTGGTGTTGTACGCTTGTGCTGGAGTCATCACGGTACAGTCACAAGCAGATAGAATCATGGAATGGTTTGGGTTGGAAGGGACCTTAAAGCTCATCCAGTCCCAACCCCCCTGCCATCAGCAGGGACACCTTCCACTAGACCAGGTTGCTCAAAGCCTCATCCAGCCTGGCCTTCAACACTTCCAGGGAGGAGCAGCCACAGCGTCTCTGGCCAACCTGGGCCAGTGTCTCACCACCCTCACAGATCACTCGTGTTAGGGAAGCTCTAAATTCATGAGGCAGTTGTGATCATTTGATCTAATGATCTAAATAATAATAATGATCTAAATCTAAATAATAATGGATAACAGGCCATATCACACTCTTTATTTTTCTTCCATCTTGTTTTTCATAAACTAGTCTGCAAGATACGTGGGGTGGTAAGAGCTTGGTATCCTGATTTGTCACAACTGCCCTGATCCAGCTGAAGCTCACAGAGGGTGACTCTCTCAGAAGGGCTCTGACTGAGGGTTATTTCCCTCAGACAGCTCCTCAGCAGCATTTTAAGTACAGAAACCTGCTTCTAATACTGAGAAATACGTCTCTAACTGGGAAGCGGAGGGGAGAGCGGTGTTTGGGCTGGTGGTGTGTGGCAGGCTCAGACGAAACACTCGCTGCAGGCCCAGCTGTGGTTGAGTCTTTCCCTCAATCTGCTCTTTTTTTCCTGCCTGTGTCACTTCCTTCCCTTGGCTCACACACGCACCCATAGCCGAGCTGGGAGCTCCGGGCTCCGGCAACAGTGACATCCCCGGTGCGCTGCGGGGAGGGGAGCAGGGCTGAGCCTGCAGGTTAGGACCAGCTTAAATCCCAACTTTTGTGGGGTTTTTTTTAAATTGTGGGAGAGAAGAGGTACCCCAGATATCTCTGAAAATAAGCTCTGATTTTTCTTTGAAGGCTACAAACCAAGTCACTTGTGATTTCCTAAAAATGGGGCAGAACAGCACTTTGTTACCGTTAAGACTGTCCATAGTGAAGGTCTCAAAATTAAACTTTTTCAAAAGCTTTTCTTAGAGCTTTAACGTTCACTCAAGATTATCTACCTCACTTGTGAAATGTCCTCATTGCCCCTTGACCTGCTGATCAACTTGGTTGGTAACAAACACACGCTTATTTCTTCCCTTTTTTTTTTTTCTCCTTTATTTTGAACAAATACAGCATCATGTCTTCTATTATCACACTATAAAATAGCATCCTGGTTTATAGGGGTTTAGAGACTTCCTGTTTTTACCAATGTGCAGATGCTTTTATTCTGTTTGAACTTCATGATTTTTTTTGATTTTTTTTTTTTCAAAACTGTTTCCATTTCTACCACGGCAAATTCGCTGACTTGCTCAGACCTGTGTCCTAAACCACCTCTTAGTTGAAATAAATGCTTTATGGAGAGGAATAGCTTTCTCCGTGAGTAGCAGTTCCCTTTTATCGATGTTATAAAAATCCTTGAGTGTAGTTTTTAAAACATGAAAAGCATTTCCTGGACAACATCTTTCCCGCACAAAGCAGAACTGTGTTTCCCAGACCTACTGGAGTCCGAGTTAAACAGGGTCTCTCAGTGCACTTCAAAAATTGCTCGTTTTCATTTGTAGTAACTTTTTCATTGTGTGATTAATGTGATGCTGCTGCACGTGCTTCTTTAAAGTCAGTCTATGGAAATCCTCTATTTTGATGGAAATAAAGAAGTATTCATGCTTCTTGATGTTAAATCCATCACAATGCTGTCCTAAATGGAAACTTTTTTTTCCATGCAGAAATTCAGATCAATATTTGGCATTCATTTTATGTTTTAAAAAGATAAATACTCCTTTGTTCCCTACCTCAGCAGCATAGCAATGAATTACAGAACATGGGTTTTGGTATTAGGGAATTGATAGCTATTAAAAATGTATAATATCATAGCATGGTGTGGGTTGGAAGGGACCTTTAAAAGTCACCTGGTCTGACCTCCTGCAGTGACAGGGACATCTTCAACCAGGTTGCTCAGAGCCCCGTCCAACCTGACCTTGAATGTTTCCAGGGATGGAGCTTCTACCACCTCTCTGGGCAACCTGGGCCACGGTCTCACCACCCTCATTGGAAAAAATATCTTCCTTGTATCCAGTCTAAATCTCCTCTCTTTTAGTTTAAAACCATTTCCCCTTTTGCTGTTGCTACAGGCCCTGCTAAAGAAAGTCTGTCCCCATCTTTCTTGTAGGCCCCCTTCAAGAAAGGTGCAATAAGGTCTCCCCAGAACCTTCTCTTCTCCAGACTGAACAGCCCCAACTCTCTCAGCCTGTCCTCACAGCAGAGCCGCTCCAGCCCTCGCATCATTTCTGTGGTCTCCTCCGGACTAGCTCCAGCAGGTCCATGCTTTTCCTATCAGAGAATCCCAGACTGGTTTGGGTTGGAAAGGACCTTAAAGCTCATCCAGTTCCAACCCCCCTGCCAGCAGCAGGGACACCTTCCACTAGACCAGGTTGCTCAAAGAAATGCAAGATTCAAATTCACCTGAAGTTGTTCCGTCAGCCTGTGGTATTGCATTAAGTGCTCCTTTTTGCATGGATGTGAGTAAGATTTCAGCATTAGCACTTGTCTGCAGAGGAAACTGAATTTACAGTGAGGGAGGTACAGACCTCACTGTGCTCTGGATGGAGTTCAGATGCTGCCCTTAAGCGTTTAATGTCTTAGTGTATTGTAAATTCACAAGTTGCCTTAGTTAATAAATAAATTCACCGTGGAGCTGAGCTACAGTCTTTATTAAGAGATACATAATTGATTAGATTCATGTTGTCTTTGCTCGGTTCCTCATACAAATGAGACACTAAACCCACTGACTTTATACACAGCTGGGCTTTGGGATCAAACACCTGTAGCTGACCATCACATGGTGACCATCACATGGTAACCATTGATCCTTATTTTCAAGTGATGTGCCATATGATTTAGATGCAAATTCTGATTCATAGACGACTTCTTTGATTGACTTGATTTCTTGTCGTGAGTGCTTAGCTATAAACTGCTTTCATAGCTGTTTTGCTTCTTGCCCAAAGGAACCCTGACTGTCTGCCAAGACAAGCTGCTCTTCATCCTCCTGGTATCTGGCCAAACCTAAACTGCACTGTAGTGGAAAACTTGTATCCCAGTTCTTCGCAGCGTGTTTTGGGTGGTAGGCACTCCAGGGATAAGCCAGTCCATAATTTCTAAGATTTTGTTGTGCAAAGTTAAAAGTCTTTGTCTGCCAGGTGACTCAAAGGCTGTGCTTAATATCAAACAAGATTAAGGATTAAGAGTAAAATGGAGACACTCCAGTAAGGTAAAAGGTTAAACATTAAAATGTAAAGTTGGAAACAATTTTTTTTTTTTAAAGTTATGCTGTTAGCTACCTGGAACTTTAACTTCACTCACAACCGGGGTTTTTTGTCACGTTTTCCTCCCACAAGGGGTTACTTAGTACTGAGATAGATCCTAGCAATTATTTCCTTTGGCTGATGTGCTTTTCAAAAAGCAACCTCTTGCTTTGGTTGTGTTACTTATACCCCTCGCTTCTTTTGCATAGAGTTGGAATTTCAAGGAGTACTCTCACTTCTCTGCTACCACAATGTAGTTATTGTCTCCTTTGGCTTGTCTTGGACAGCAGAGATTTGGTGGGTTTTGATTTGGGCTTTTTTCAAGTAACTTTTTTCACTGCACTGCTCTCCTTTTTTTAAAAAAGTTTTATTCTAATTAACACCTTTTGCAGATACGTTGGGAGATTTCTTTCCACTCCTCTCTGTACTCTGACCTGGGCTTGATGTTTCTCTTTTTCTAGTAGTCCATAGTGGAAGTACCTCTGCTTGAGAGTTTAGTGCTCTCAGAAAGCTAAAGCAGACCTTTTGGGCAGAAACTGTTGGTTGTAGCAAAGATAATGTCAGGGTGACTTTTGTCCTGACTGGGACTTTTTTAGATGTTGTCCTTTTACAAATAGATCAATTTTCCCTCTCTCTTTGCTTCTAAATTTTGGTGGCGTTCACTCCCTGCTGTACGTGTTCCACATCTGTCATCTTTAAGCATTGCAAAAACCTAGTTTGTTATTCAGACATTGATGAATTCTGAACCCAATCTTCTGCATAAAACATAAGATTCATTGAGAGACACTCGTGAACAAATGCATGAGATGAAATTGAAGAAACAAATAGTCCCAATGAGTCTTCTTTGCAGAGAAATACAGATGCGAGACAGTCCGTCGTTTAACTTACAGCAGCTGTTCCCAGGGCAACACTTCCAAATGTAAGGCATTACCCATCCAAACCAGTGCTGTGAATTGAGAGCGAGTGTGTAGCCGTGCTGGATTTTTAAAATCAACTTTCAGTTATTTACAAATCAGCTTCAAAAAAGCTTATTTCAATTCAAGCACATTGGAGCGACCTCTGCTTAAGGACTTTGAGCAGATGGAGGGACTCCAGCATATCAAGCGTTGCTGTCACATGAGTAAGGGTGTGATAAACCTCATCTACACATTTATTGGTTCACATGGCTTCCAAAAGTTCCAATTGTCAAAAAAACCCCCAAACAAACAAAAAAAATCCCCTAAAAAAACAACAACTGGTGGTCCCAAACTGGTGGTCAAGTCCAACCAGACTCTTTTAGAAAGGGCAGATTCTTCTCCTGGGCATGTTCACTGATTTAATCACTGCTTCAAATTTCATGCCTAAATTGTGCTTCAGTATCAGGAAGGATTTATCTGGTCATATGATTTGCCAAAGAACCAACACTTTATCCCTAAAAACTCTTGAATCTTCATGTGTGGGACAACAGCCCAGCAATCCAGGAGGCACGAGTGTGCCAGTAGCACATCCTCTGAGTGGCAGCGTCTGGTGCTGAGCTGGTACGTTGATGGCACAGCACTTAGGAGCAAAGCAGCTGGTGCAGTCCTGTTTGGAACCAAAATTCACATGTCAGCTTTTTCTAACTTTTGCAGTATCAAGGAATTTAGGACTCTTACACTTGCAAAAGCAAAGGATTCTCTTCAGTAGATTTTAGACACTTCATGCTGGCATTCATCACGGCCCCAGCTACTCTACATTTCTCTCCTTTTACATCTTTTTTTTCTCTCTAGACTTCATACAAAGTTCTGCTAAATATCACTTCTCTCCTCAAAACTAACAAGCAATGGAAGAACACTTTATATTAGTTACAGTAGGGATCTTAGCTAATTACTTCAAAAAGTCATTTGCAGTCATTAGTGTGTACAAGAAATATTTCAATGCATGTTTTTTTTATTTTCCTGTGTTTGCAAGAAGCCTTGACGTGAACCTGCTGTATTATACTCTGCCAGCAGACAGCATTCTTCATGCTGTGCAGTTTGAATCTGTTCAGTAGATCTTGAAGTCTCATGAAATGGTTTGAACTTTGTTCCATCAGCTTGTTTTGGGGGAAGAGAGGAATGTGTTGGGGAAATCAGCACAAGTGGATTTTGTATTCAGAGATATTCTTAAGATGACTTCTTGCCCAGATTTTCATTTTTCTTTCTACTGGCCATGGTTTGTTCCGCCAGCATGCAAGAATTCAAAGTTAACAGGATATAAAATTGGAAAGAACAGATTCTTACCGGGTTTTCCTTGACAGAAGCACATCGGTTTGCCCTTCCTAAATGACCTGTGATGATCTAGCAAATCTGTCCAAGTTGTACTGTTTGTTGTGAAGCGTTTGGAACAGAACCAGGGGCCAGGGATATTTATTCTGAACTTTACAATGTCCAGATCATTTTTTAACATTGGACAAGTGACTTCAAATTTATCCATCTGTTTATAACTTTACAATATAAAATTCACTTTGGGCATTTTATGACTAAATAAAATTATAGTGTATTTCCAAAGATCCTAAAAAGGATTGTCTCTTTATGAGCCAGCAGAAGACAAGCTCAGGAGTGTTACAGCCACTCAGGCAACTTACTACTGAAATTCTTGTGCATCACAGATGAACAAGAGGCCTTGAAGTCCATCATGAAGGACCTGGTAGCACTCCAGATGAGCCGACGTCACAGACTGACTGGATATGATACCATGAAGAATAAAGACGCTGCTCACTCCAACAAACAGGTAATAGGCCATTGAGTGAGGGCCTGACATGGTCACCTGGAGGCAGAAGGGACAGAGCTGACAGCCGGTCTGCTGCCTCTCTTCTCTCTTGTGTTTCTGATTGCTGAAGCATCACGGATAGGTTACCTGCCTGTTCTTGTTCAGACTGTTGCCAACACAGTAGCTTTTTTTATTTACTTACCTTTATGAACTAGGGAGGGTGTGGTTTGATAATTTGCAACTTCTTAGTATTCTCCTTTCCTCCCATGCATGTTTTTGGTGGGGTTTGGTCTGTGGAGATTATTAGCTAAAAAGTTTACCAAGTGGTTTTCTGGTTTCACAATCATATTATCATTTTTTTTACAAAATGACTTTATTATTTTTAAAGAAAAAACACAATGCCAGCAGTCCACCCCTCTTGGGCAGCCCTGCAATAACAAACCAGTGTGCCTCTGCAGTGGAAGAAAAAAAAATTCCGGTAAGCAAACTGGTTTCCTATTCAATATTAGCAATTAGAAATCAGGAGCATGTTTTAAAGTTATATGCAGTGACCTTTATAGAATTCATTTAAGCAGGTGTAGGAGGCCAGGAAAGCTTTTTTTCACTGACTCTATCATGCTGTAGCAGTAAGATGCACTTTTCATTGTAGTGGAAATAATACTTAAAGCAGGGAACTGAGAAGCGTAATGATGAAAAGGAAACAAGTATTTCCATTTCTGATGCAAAAGGAGGCCGCTGCAGTTTAAAGCTGCATAAAACAGTCTGATGGATAATGAACTAATGCTGGTTTCCCCATGATTCAAACTGCTTGTGAATACAGAATGAAGGTGCTGATGAAAGGTAGTCAAACTGAAGTTGATCCAAGAAGAACAGTGAAGGAGATTGTAAGGACTGGCTTTAGTGAAATGGTAATAAACCTTGTGGAAAAGGAAAGTGCCAGTGGCAGGTGTCTGAATAGAGGCAGTGTCCTTAACAGGGAGGATTGTCTGGAGTTACACAGTCATATGTCACAGGAAGAAAGGAATGAAACTAACCCTCATTTGAGTATGGGGATGTGAAATCTGTTTTCCAAAAAAACACCAACTTTTCCTAAGGTGTAAGCGGCAGGGTCAATACTTTATAAAGTTTCTCTAGGTTCATTCTACATTGCTAAAGACTTTTCTTCGTAGATAAAACTATTGCATTGACTTTGTGATAAAAAGAAAGGACAGAGTAGTATTGCTCAGGCAGTGTATGTTGCATATCATTTGAATGAAATACCTGAATGCAAAACCAACAATTTCAGTCAAGAATTCTTTGTCCCTTACTGTATTAAAAAATTAAATCAAGTTACTTACAATTAGACTAAGGTTAACAGGAGAAGTTACCTATATCAGTAAAATAACTCTTTCCAGTTATACCCTTATTACAGGCTTAAGCTTTTTGGAGCAGGCTTTAAAGTTCATGTCTGTCTCTTATGCTTTGTCTACTCATAATCTACTTGTTCAGCTGGGATCTGGGATTTCCTCGAATGTGCTGGACAAATCCGTAGATGGAATAGTACAAAATCCTTTCCAAATCACTTTGAAATGTAAATTCGGAGCTGTCTTAAATCAAAATCTGTAATCATTATTTATGATACTGCATCCCAGAGCTGGAACGCTGAAGCGCCCAACTTGGATTTGATTTCGTACTCATCTCTTAGGACAGTTTATGTGAGTTGCTTTAAAAAGTGGTTTCTATAGGCAATAGGTTGACTGCTTTCAAAGGAAACAGCACTAGATATTTAACTCCTCTAGGTTCTCTCTGAAATGTAAACACTACGATCACGTTGAATACCTTGTCTTAGATCTTTGAAAAATAGACACAAATAAGACAGTGACTGATCCTTTTGGAAAAGTCATCAGGAGATAGGTGCCAAATTCCATCCCCCCCTTCCCTTTGTTACAAATTACACATTTGGAAGCGTGCAATGACATTGAGAAAGAGATTTTAGTTTGCTTAGGTACCAGCAAATTGAAGAAAGGTTTCCAAAGATCCCTGAAATTCTTTTAGTGTTGTCTTACTTTAACTGGTGAGAGCTCTGTCACTTAGCCATTTCATGAACTAAACCACATCTTGAGGTCAGAAATTTAATCTGAAAAATAACTTTAATTCAGTTCAATCCAAACAGTCCTGTTTAATTCCCTTAGATTGGGCTACTTGGTATAGCCTTCCTTCCCTGAAAATCCCTCATATAAAGGGATCATTCCTCCAACATTACACCTAGGAAGCAGCTGTTTCATCAGTAGTTGGCTGGTGCACATCTCTTGTAGGTTTTTTATTATTCCTGTGCTGTTTGCTGCATATTTTTCCTTTACTGTTCAATTGAGTTCTCTAGAATTTGCTTCATTTTGCTGTCATTCTAAAGCGAGTTCTTTCTCTTCCCACATCTGAGAAAACATCTTTGGTGAAGTGATGTGTAAATTACCCACCTGCAGATGATTGTCGCTCTGATTGGGAAGCTCCTTTGTCGTGATCAGTTCTGTACCCACAGCATTGCTGCAGGAATACCGTGTACTCGCAGTGATTGCCTGGGTCCCTTTGAACTGCATTCTTGACCACTAAGCCTGCCAGATACTTCCTCTAACTAAAGAGCATTTCCTGGCCACATTTTTTTTAAGTTCCTAGATGTATGATTGCCTATTGTCTAAGGCTTTCACAGATGGCTTAATCTATTCCAATCACATAAATTGTGCAGCAGAAATTATGGAGTCTTATCAGAGCAGATTTTTTCCCCTTTTATTTTTATCTTTGTGACCTAAATTAGGATTTGAACTTTGATCTCCAGAGATGAAAGTTCAGCATGTTGACTCTTCCGTGCCACATCGCATCTTCTGAGTTGACAGTGAAATGCTCAGGTTGCACAGTCAGTGCTTTTAAGCATCTGCCAGATAAGAGTGCTGACCCCTTTGCACTTTAAATGATGACACAGAGGTAACTTGTTTGTAACTTTATAGTTTGAGTTTCAGGGGCTGCATTGTTGCAAAAGCAGATGTTTAGTCTGTATCTTAAGAATCAAAAATGTAGCCTGTTTCCTAGGTATCTTTTTTTACCATAGAAGAAAACATGCTTGCTTAGGGAATGCACAAAGAAAATAAGCTTCAGTTCAGAAGAATATGCAGTTGGACTCAAATTCAGATTTTTGCCGTGCAGTGTGAAAGATGGATTCATTTTCCTTAAAGTATATTTTGGTGTCCTCTGTTTAAATGAGAATTAAAAATTACAACTTGGTTTTTACCCCTTTCCTTCTCTTTCTCCTTCAGCAATTGCTCCATTCCTTGTGGTTCTGTGTTCACATGTCAGCATCTTGTGGTCCACAGTCTGCTTCAGCTTCCGTGGAGAAGGTTATCAGACTTGTGCTCTGATGAGCCTTTTGAGTAGTTGATGCCTACTGCAATCACAAATTGACCTGCTTTGTATTTCGGCCTTAAAATCATAATATGATGCATTTCTGTGCTGTGATGGATGCCAGATTTTCATTGTGAACTAACTTTTCGTTCTTTCTTCTGCAGAATGATGTAAGGATAAAGTTTGAACATAACGGGGAAAGACGGTAAGTCTGCCTTCGCTATTCTGGTTATTTGCTTAGTAGAATAATTTAGTCATCAGTAATTTAAGCTACGTATTTTGTTGGCTTCACTTGCCTTGTTCCTTAATGAAAAACACACAGTAAAGGCAGTGCCAAACAGGTCACACACAACTTGGTTATTTTTAAAAATCAGTGTGTTGTACAGTGCTTTCCTTTGATTTATTCCCATAACATTTATTTGTAAGTGAATTGCAGTAATATTAAAAAAGCTGTCCAGCTTGAAATAAATTCAGGCTGATAGTCTTATTTCAGATATGTTCCCTATTTGTTTCATTTAACTAAAACCAAATGAAACTGATCAGATTAGTATCATTCTTTTCTAGTTTCTCACTTCCTGATGACCTATCACTGTCCTGCTGTGACCGAGCAGCAGATACAGCAAGGGAGGAATTTTTTTTTTTATTGATCTGAAAGTCTCCTCCTTATTTCCTCTGATATTTGGTTTTGAGATGCTTTCTTTTAAAAAAAACCCAAAAACAAATAAACCCAGAATTAACTGAATTAGCATTTTCAGTGTTTACAGTATTGGATAAAATTTACCTGGACATTTCAAAGTAGGTCTAAAAAAGCCCCTGACCTGCCATCTAATTGAGAGGAGCTCTTGATACTGTTATAGCTGTTCAGTGGCCCTGTGAACACACAGGAAAGCTCCAAGCTTGTTTGCAGCTTCTTTGAGGCTGCTCTTGAGGTCTCACTGAGGGGAAAAAGGGATCTTAATATTATGGTCCAATTTCCTTTTTTTTTTTTTTTTTTTTTTTTTTTTTAAGAAATTAATTGGATTGTAAGCATGAATTTACGTGCTGTTCCTCACACACATCCTATGAGAATCCCTTGGTTTCTCCCATCCCAGGCAGTACTTTCAACATGTAGTAGTTCACGGTTTCATGATAAAAGGTATATTTCATGTTGATAGTACAACAGTGCAAGTGGTATGTAGTGATCCTAGCAGCCTGCTGCTAGCAAAGGTTACTGCCTGAGCTGCTTAAGCTTCTCCTCAAGTATCCTCCTTTGTTAAATTTAGGGATTTTTGTTAAAACAAAGGAGCAGAGGCATTCTTTGAAATCTGTCACTAAAAAGAACCCTGATTTTTGGTGCTGTAGGAGAAATTTTAAAAGTAATCATAGCTAGGATCTATTGCCTCCTTTGTCAGCCAGATCTTCTCAGCACTCTCCTGTGCCAGAGGCATTGTGTGGATTACAACAGAGCCACTGTGCAACATGTCAACATTTTTTGTGATACCATGTTAGGACAAGGTAACTCGGAAGCCAGATCTTGTCACCACAGTCCTATCATCTTGTGTATCTTCTGCCTGAGTGCATTGAAGATGGCACAGAGCTCAGGAGAGGAAAAAGGGTTTTCTTCTGAAGTAACATTAAAATGAAAAGGTTGATTGTGTGTTAGTCTAATTATGCGGTTACGCTTGCCTGAATTCCCCATTCCCAAAGTGGTATGCAGTTACAGACAGCAAGCTTGCACTGAGAATGTAAGTGTGTGTGCTTGATTTCAGAGGAGCTGCCAGATCTAACCACAAATATTTAAGGTGGTCAGGCAGGAATGGGCTCCTTAAACCCTGCAGCCCATGATTTTGTGTTAGAAGAGTGCACGGAGTTTTTAAACTAATAGAATTTGTGGCACCTGAGAACAGCTCTGCTTTTTAATGCATTGAGTGTAGAATGGAAGCCTTTATAAGGGACTTGAGCTCAACTGAGAGCTAAATTACATTTGTACAGTGCCAGAGTGCTATAATTTCATGGATGGGTTTCTCAGTAATATGTAGAAAATGTTATTGTGGGCTGCTTTTTAACAAGGACAATTATATCTAAATAGCTGAATGTTGTAGGTCTGGTAGCAAGATGAACCCTTCCTGGGACGGGGCTAAGGAAGCCAACTAACACTAGTGCTATTTAAAACAAAAGCTGTGTATAGCGAAAGGATGTGGAGTGCTGGTGAAGCAGGCTGGATGGATGTGGAAACTCAGCCTTCTATCCAAAGCATGGGTTGAGCACAGACTCATGTGAGCTTCCTCAGAGGTGATCCGTGGTTTCACTGAACTCAGAGAATTGCCCCCTATGAGCAAGATGGGTCTTTCAGGTCATCCTGCTTGATGGCAAAATTATAACGTGGTGCTAATAATCAGGCTTTTTGGGGCGGTATTTCAGCTATACTGAAGTGGTTATTTCAAGGTGCAGCAATGAGGTAAGCAGCTCTCCAAGTGGTCTAATAGCTTTCAGAACAAATAGCTTGCCAGAGCTGTTTGACTTGTAGTGGAGACACAACATGGTCTCATGGCACATGGAAGCAGATGGCAAGAAGTCTGGTTGCAGGAGCCCGAAGGCAGGAATGACCAACCATCTGGGCCTCGTGCAGCAGAGAGATGAAAAGTGGGTTTCTGAGCAGTAGACATCCTTGGTTTGTTGGAATAGTGGGTTGTAAACTATAGTTCACATTTGAATCCTCCAGTTCTTGATCCAGGATATTTTACTCACTGATTCATCTGAAGAGGGTGAAAATCGTCTTTTTCCACAGCTGTCAAGGTAGCGACTTTCTGAGTACTTGGCAACTTGCTACAGAAGAACATTCCACCAAAATAAACAGGTTTAGATGCTTTTCTGGAACTTCATATTACTCCTTTGCCTAAAGCATTAGAGTTTCTATTCCAAGGTAGGCAAAAGAGTAATAAAACCAAAGAAAAATATGCTGTCATTTTCTGAAAAGCATGTATGTGCCACAGGATCTGCAGGGTTCCCCCAGGACGGCTGTGCCTGTTGCCATTTTGGATTATTTGAGGCTGTTTGTGTGTGTGAGTCTAAAACTCCGGGCATTCAACTGGCAAGGGAACAGTTGAGCGCTAGAACTGGGGGTTTAGTGTGTCACCAAGTCTGGGCTTAGACAAAGTGATGAGAATAATTTACATCTGTGCATATTTTGTGTGTCAGTTGGTGAAGGTGCCCATACATATGAAGAAGCATAAGGGTATGAGAATGATCTGCCTTATATGAATATTGTATTTTATATGAATATTCTAAATTATTGAAAGTCAGCTGTGCCACTGCTGTTACAACTGAAGCAATATTTCAGTTTTTATCTATTAGGCATCTGTGATTTTTTTTTTTAAAAGGGGCAATTTTTTAAAATAAAGCAAGCTGTGAGTGACAAACGGGTGCATGGTTACAGTTAGATTTGACTCCAGCTCTTGAGAAAAAGCCCCTGCTGTGTTGCAAAGAAGGATAACTGCAGAGACAATGTAGTGAGTCTGTGATTCAGGTGTTTGGAGATGCTGGAGTTGAGCATGCAGGGGGCTAACGTCACAGACCACCTTTGGGAAAGAGGGTTTTCAGATTTCCTTTGTGTCCTCCTGCTGATGCCTTCCCTCAGGAGCTCAGGACTAACTTCGCTGTGGGAATGTTTGTTGAAAATGCATTTTGGAGATTTTTAGGGAGTGAGTTGTGAGTTCAGATATTGGAGTAGTTAAACTAAATACTTTTTAGTTCTTTGGGCTTTCTGCAGCTTTTAATTCTGCTCTCACTGAATGTGTTTGTGTTTTGTGCCTGAGGCAGTATTCTTTAAGCCAGAGTGCATAGGAGATTTGTATCCTCTTATGTGAAAGAAATTTATTCAGTAAAGAATACTTTTCTATCTAGAGACAAAGACATTCTATTTGAAATCCTCAGCTGAATATTGCATTTTGAGAAACCCTTTGGAAATGGACTAGAGATCAAGAATTCCTTGCTAAAATAATGAATATCAATTCAAATTAAAAAGGGTCACTGCCTACTTGAGGATGAAAGGCGAACATTCAAATGTGGTTTTAATGATTCAGACATCTTATTTGATTGCATTGCCACGTATATCTCTGAATTCAATCAGTGATTCTTTTTCTTTCCAGAATTATCCCATTTGTCCGTCCTGTGCGATATGAAGATGTGCAACAGAAAGTGAAAACAGCCTTTGGCCAGCCACTGGATCTCCACTACATGAATAATGAGGTACAGAGTGTTGTTATCAATGCTCAGAACTTGTAACACTCTCTCTGGATGACACCTCCTTTTCCCATCCCAAATTCTGTGCCCTTACATTTTATTTTCAGTTCTTTCCTCTAATATGACCCATAGTTGAATCACTCTGCTCCAGAGGAAAACGTGCTGAAGCTGACAAAACATCACACTGATGTTACTGTACAGACATCAGCAGCATCTTGCTTCCTCATACTGGTGTTGTTTGGGGGATTCTATTGGGGAAGTTAAAAAAAAAAAAAAAGGTATTTGAAGTATTTTGACTGTTGAAAGCAACTGTTAGAGGCCGGTGTGTACACGGTGTGAGGACTGCAGGCAGTCCCAGAGTCATTTCTTTGGCTGCCTGATTGCAGAGTCCATATTGTTTGTGTTGTCTAACTGCTGACCAGCAGCAGCCATCCAGCTATTGGTAACACATTTACCTCCTGCTGCCTGCAACACTCTCTGCTTTATTGCCCAGCTTGTAGTTGGAGAACAGGGGGAGGCTCTCTGGTATGAGCTGCTCTAGGGAGACTGCGGGCACTGTCATTGATAAACGAGTGTGACATGGGGAATAGCCTTCGTCTCTGAGGAACTGGGTAGTCCATGGTAATAATTTAAAGTATTTTGTTGGCTTTCTCACTCTGGACACTCTGACTTTTCCTTGCTGGTTTTTTTGCTCTCCCACTGTTCAGGACTGCATCCCTAATGAGAGAGAGGCAAAACCCCATTCACCAGTAGGAGTCAAACACAAATTAAATTAGTTCTTCAGTGTTAATAACATTCACGTTTAGAATTGTGAGTGGGCTGTAGAATAGATGGTGTCTGAGCATAATTTCATGGGGTCTTACTAGCAAGTTTTGAATTCTTCTTTGATTCCTGTTTGCAAAGTCCTAGTCTTTGTACTAGTCTCTATATGAAACCCAGTTTTCACTTGCATTAAGTCTGGATCAGAAGTATTATGAGACGATGGGAGTCAGGGGCGTGTCTCTGGTTTGTTGCAATCAACAAATTCAGGTAGCAGTTAATATTTTTGTGGTTGTTGCCTTAGAGAAATTTGCATAAGGTCAGCCATTTCTCTCATGGCATGGAAGGAAAACCTTGTTAAAAAGGACAGTAAGACAGTATTGTAATGAAAATTTGTGGAATAATTGAGCACCAAAATCCTATCTTATATTCCAATTATATTTTTTTTTTTTTTTAATGTTAGTTAAATACCTGTTGTGGAAGTAGACTTATTTTTTCTGTCTTTCCTAATGACTTCTTTTCCTGTTCTTTATTTTGCAGCTGTCTATTCCTTTGAAAAATCAAGATGACCTGGATAAAGCAGTAGATCTCTTAGACCGAAGCTCTAATGTGAAAAGCCTTAGAATATTATTGCTGTCTCAGGACAGGAACCATGTAGGTAACAATTTCTGTAACTACAGTAAAATTAAGATTTTTACCCTTAAGTCTCTGAAACATGATGGTAGCCTTATCTGAGAGTAACAGGAATTAGTAATACCACTCTTCAGAGCTGCAAATGTTTGTCCTCTTTGCTTTAGTTTAGCTATAGGTATCTTTTTTTTCCTTTTTTTTCTTCCTTCCCTGGCTTCAGCAGCTGTGCAGGGACTAAAACATTCCAGCTTTTGATATAAAGGCCATTTTGATGAAGGCCATTTTATATCAAGTACCCAATGACTGTATTCAGAAAACACTTAATGAGTTTGGTTTGCAAAGAACTTTTTTTTTTACCTTTGATTAATAGCACAGTGTTGAAAGTGCGTGTAATTATCTTGCCTTTTAAGAGAACACAGGCTGTCCTTGAAGACAAGCTATTAGCACTTTTTTTTCCTGATGTCCTGTTCCAAGGACATCTCACAGTGATTTTTTCAGTTCTCTAACTTAATGTATTGAATCCAGCCTTACTCTGTAGAAACTAAGTTGCTTTTAGCTAATAATGATGTATTCACATCTAAGATGAATTTGATTGTGTCTTGGTTCACTTTCCTATACCACAGGTGGTTGTGGCAGTAAGTGTCAATGTAGTTTGCAGTGCTCATCAGAAAAGATCATAACATGTGAAGTCTTTTAAGTCAAGCTCCCAAAGCTGCCCATTTTGGACAGTGAATCAAACTGTGAGCTGAAGAGGGCAAAAAGAGTCAGAAGCTTTCCTTATTCCTGATCTCTGACTGGAGAACTTTGTTCATTTAACCAATGTCTTGTTTTTTTCAGAATTAAAGTCATATATCTTTTCAAGATAAAGACCTTGATAGCTTCGATATTTTATTTGCAAATTACCAAATTATCTTGAAGAGTGTGACACACAAGGCTACCCTGTCTTGAAAGCTCTGTTGGCAGTAGCTTGCCCGTCTCAAATGTTCATCCCTATTCAAGTTCTGCAGGCTGTGAGCTCAAACTTTTGAAATAATCACACCTGTAATTCTTGGAACTGTCAGGAGAACTTAAATATACCTCTTGCTATTTTTTAATTTGATAATCCATGTTAATAGAAATACAAAAACTTTCAGGAGTGTTAACAGCCCTTTCCCAAATGACTGGATGCCAAAAGCTGGAAAGGTGTGGGAGAGGATGATGCTGTTCCTTGTCGTATGCCCTTTCCCTGAGCATTTGTTACTGGCTGTTCTGGAGACAATACTTGGCAAGAAGGTCTTTGGTCTGACCTGGTGTAGTCAGACTTTGTTCTGTGTTGTCAGGAAATAGTCTGTAAAAGGTGACCTCAACTTTTGGTATAACACAGTAAAACAATCCTCTTTTAGAGCCCTCTATTAATTTCAGTGTCTTCAGACTGCAAATCAGATGTTAAATGATACTATCTAAACTTTATATAAGCCACCTACAGTAAACACTTAATAAATCTCATCCCTACACCAACCACCAGCCAGTACTGTGGTCTTGTCCTTTTATTAGCTGTTTTTTCCTCTTTTGCTCAAAGCAGAAACAAACAGTGAAGTCTTCAGTAAGTGCCACTGTTTCCCCCCCTCTCCTTCGACTTCCTCTTCAGCTCTGAGTTGCCTGACAGGAGAGAGCCCTACATGTGATAAAGCAAAAGCCCACAAGTCTGAAGGAGGTTTCTTAGCTGCATGATCTCATCCCACTGAGGGAGCGGGAAGCATTATTTTTCCTGAAGTACAGGATGCAGATTTTGTTTTGGTTGTGCTCTTTTCTTTTTCTGGGGATAGAAAGGTAATGCCGTGACTTTGGCACAAATATGTATATAAAACAAATTCACTTTACAGCAGTAGCTGTGTGACTAGTACCGAGAGCCTGTGTTTGTCAAGACCGTTTATATTAATTTTCTTATGCCTCTTTCTGTGGCTCATTTGTGCTTTTCGTTTGTCAAGCAGCTCACTTCTTTCTTTGTGTTTGGAAACTAATGGGAAGAACTGGTTAAGTTGAACACCTAGAGCTAGACCATCCACATAAATGGTGTGACCTCTGCACCCTTTATTCAGCTCCCATGAATCTATTCATAGTAGAGTTTATGTAATTTAAATCAGGCTCCCTCCTTACTCTGTGCAAGGGTAAGTGATTGTGTCCAAATGGTTTGCCAGTCATATTCAAATAATTTTCAGAAGACAGAATTAATTTCCTTGGAGTCTCTTTGGTTATGTTCATCTCAATAAGTGCTTTACAAGTATTAGTTAAATTGTGTAACACACAAGAGGAAAGGACTATTATATCCTCTTGTAAAACTAGGTACTTTGGGACAACAAGATTAAAATTGAGTGTCCACCAGTATTGAGCACCTGCTTTGACATGCAGAGGATCTCACTTGCTTGGGGGAGGTCAGAAGTTCACAGTATTTCATATGTTCAGACCTTAGTGCACCATCCTCAGATTGTTGGTGTCCTAGTCAGTCTTGTGTTAAGAGCTCACATTCCCTTTATCATCCATGGAAAGAGCACAGAGGTGTTGGATGCCTAAAGCTGCAGTCTAAATATTTCCAAGCGAGCACCCTCTGCAGTCTGAAGTGGCCTGGCAGTTTCTCCTGGCAGAGCTGTGTGTAACTGCTGCACAAGGAGGTCAACAGTTCTCCTGGGCAGCATCCTCCTGCCGTAAGTTGTAAACTCATCCTGCAGTTCCTCTTCCTACAGAGCGTGCTGGAGTTACCCCTTCCACCTTTCTCAACAAATCAGGGAGAAGTCCTTTGACATGTCTCCTGTCATTCCTCTTCCTGCTTTGAATGAGATAAAGGCATTGTGGAAAAATGCTCTTTAATTAGATGATGTCTTACATTCAGGAAAGGATGAATAAAAGCAACATAGTGTTCATGTTGGCATCTCCAGACTCTTTGTGCTCTTAAACTCTCTAGAATTTATTTTCACTTAGTGTGAGTTGTCAGGTTACTTTTTAAAGATTCTTGGAGAGTCAAGTTGCTATCTCACTGCTTCTGAAAGAGAGCAAGATGTGTAATTTATCTCTGCTAACCAAAGTAGCTGATAGAAATTGTAGGTTCTTCCGGTCTGGTCTCAGTGAGTGGTATCAGCCCCTTCTTGTTGATTTCATAGGTAGCTGCTAATGGAAGACAAACATTGAGACTTGTAAATCCTGCATTCCTCCTGATTTGAGGCTGGAGGGTAGCAGGCTCTAGTTGTTTGACTCCTGGTTTACACAATAATTGTAAAGCTTACTCTTTTGCTGCCTTTCTTGTTTGTGTTCTGTGAAGTTAATAAGATCACAGGCTCTAGAGCTATTTCTCAGCTACTTTCTTGTTACTAAACATAATGGTATTTTTGAAACTGTGGCCAAACTGCTTGAGCTCCTTAGTCTCATTTTATTTTATTTTATTTTTTCATTTTACCCAACAGACCAGTTCTTCACCCCATTCTGGACTGCCCAAACAAGTCAGGATTAAAACTTCCCAATCTGTGGGGGATGTGAACACACCCTATCAGCAGCCAGAACCCAGAAGTAGGCATCTGTCTGTCAGTGAGTATTTTTGCCACTTCTGCTTGTCTTTGTTTTTTTGTGAAATGTATCTTTTGGACACTAGTGTTTATGGTACAGCATTTATGAAAGCCATGAGAAATTGAAAGGTTATTCTAGGACAAGGCAGTTCATTTTCAAAAGCTCTTAATGTGTTTACAATAGAATGTTTCAAAGTTCCTTACTAAGTTGTTAAACAGCTGAGGAGCTGCTAAAGGGGATGTCCTAAAGCCAGATTCATTGAGGTTAGAAATTTGGAAAGCTTACGTGAGTCCATTAAGTTTTTTATTTAGATTGGCAATTTCAGTTCATGAAACCTAGATTTGTTTGGGTTTTTTTTTTTAATGTTGGGTTTTGGAATCTGTCCTCACTCCTGTAATCAGCATTTTACTAGTAGCACAGGAATTGCCACTGCATATGTAACAGTGCCCCTACATATTGAGCTCCCTAACCTTTCACTCTCATAATTACCAGATGAGTAGAGCACAAGGCTGATATCATAAGTGACTGGCACAGCAGCACAAAAGACAGTAAGAAGAGTCAGAGTGATATGTACCTTTGTCTTTCTGTTAGCTTAGTGAACTCATGTTTAGTGGAAAGGTCCATGTAAGACTCTTGTAATTTCTATGACTTCTATCTCTGCTAGATTAGTCTGAATCATCCCAATTTCTGTGTTATAATCCCCTGTGTAACTATGCAGTACAGTGCAAATCTGTGGTTGAAGAGCTCCTTAACTTTTTCTGGGGAAAAACTAAAACTTCTAAAACTGCTTCAAAGACTTTTGGGTCAAAAAAAAAACAACAAAAAAACCAAACTGTTGTTTAGAATCTGGCTCCTTGGTGTGAAATTCAGTGAGCAGTGAAAGAGCAAGAAGGTGGTGAGCAATAATAGGGATCTGCAGTATGAAGGCTGGAGCCTAAGATGGTGTTCTGTGTGAATGACTTTGGCTTTAGAAGTGAGAAAAATTAAATTTTGCTGAAAACAGAAGCAGAGGATGAATGTGTTTGTTACAAAAGCTATTTTAGGGCTTGTCAGACCTAATGCTTCAGATGACAAGTGCTGCAAATCATGAGGGCAGTACTAGGAGCTGGGAATGTCAGAGCTGTTTTGTTTCAAAGTTCTAAAACAGCTCCCTCTGTGGAAGAGGAGTGCTTCAGTTTCATTAGCTGTGGAAACCTGAGGCATAGTCACTACAGGATTTTGGATTAGTATTTGCAAGGAAATCTTAGTGTCACATAATAAATCAAATTAAACTAGAACAGACAGTCTCCATATTGGGGGTCTAAACCAGAGTCAGATCCACACTGTTCTGACCAAAGGTAATTGGGAGAGTGAGCTGAGCAGAGAAGAACTTGAGAACTAGACCAGTAGTTCTCAATACTAAACTTGTCTAGCAAACCTGTTTGTAGCCTGTCTAGAGTCTGCTGGTCCCTTTTTTGTACAGTTTGCTTTTATAAAGTAGCAAACAAACAAAGAAGTGCTGAAAGCTTGTGAAGTACGTGACTGAAATCGAGACAAAAAAGAGTTTTCCCATCCTTTCTAGTTTAAACTTAATATACATAAAAAGAGCAACATTCCTCAGTCACGTGAAGAAGGCAGCAGTATCCATGCACGTCTGAACACCACGTTTCTTTTTTCACAGACAAATTCCATGGCAACAATATTTTATTTAAAAAAAAAAAAAAATCTTTCTCCTTTATTGGCATTCTAAGGTATCCAAATAATGATGCCAAAGCTAACAGACTGCACCGAGTGTCTGTCATGGGTAAACTGTATAGTAATAAGGGGCCCCTGCTGTATCCCATTTGTACAGACTCTTTCCTCTTATCCCAGCTTATGGATGCTTTTTGATCAGCCTGTCATTTATCAATCAAAAAAGCATTGGTTTTATATTCTGAACATATCAAAGTACCACACTGTTACCTTATTAAGAGATCCCGAAGATTTCCAGTTCTGTCTGATAGTAATTTGGCAATAGCTCAGTCTTGAATCAATTTCTTCTTCCTTCTCTTTTCCTATCATTGATTTGGAAAAGGACTGTATCCCTGTTTCCTAGTGCTTCAGGCATAGACTTTCGTATTCATACCACGTCATGCAATGAAAGTCGAAAGCAGAGTTCAGCAAAAGTTGTTTGCATGCAGATACAGATAGATCTGTGTAGTTCCTGTCTTCTAAAGTGGATGAGCCTCAAGCCTGCTGTCACCAATTCAGAGGTTTGGAAGTAAAGATAACTTTTATTTATTAAAAAAACAAAAAAAAACCACACACAAAAAAAACCTGAGAAAGAAGTTGCTAAGCATTCTGGCAGCACTTGTGTTTTTTCCACTCACTTCCTTTGATATACATTGATTTAGTGCCGACTTCCTTTTCCTGCCCAGTGATGGTGGCCTTTCCACAATAGCAGCTGGGTCGATGCCAGCAGGACTTGGGCTCCCTTCAGCCAACCATGGCATTGTATCGGAAAGATTGAAAGTGTGCTCCCGTGACTCAGTGCAGCCCCAAAGCACGCTCTCTTGTTTATCTCCACACCAGTTGGCTTGCAGTGTCACGTGAGCCCCGCAGAGCTATTCGGAAAATCAGGTGGCAGCTCTAAGCAATAGATTATTTCTTTTTCTTTTTTCATGTAGCTCACCCCATCATGCACTCTGAACCATGCCAGCGTTGGGGTTTTTTTTCTTCTGCAGTTCTCTGGAAGGTGTGTGCATTGTTTTGCAGTTAACTTCTACAAGTGTTTGCCTTCACTCTTTATTACAATAACTTCTGTAGAAAATATTTTCCTTGGGAGAGTATTTGCTGATCTTTACCCATCTTTCATAGCACCTGTGTACACACACTTAATTGAAGACAGCATTGTAAAGAGCACAGCTTGAGAGCTGGTCTTAAAACACCATCTCTGACTTCATGGGTGACCTTGAGTAGATTGGCTGGACCACAGCATTTCTTGGAGCTCACAGTGTGGCTTGGTGGGAACTGTAGGTGGATAGATCACTGCAAAAAGGGATTTTGTGTCTTCCTGTTTCTAAAGTGTCTTCATCATCTTTGAGATCTGCAAGGAAAAAAATAAATCCTAGGGACAAAGTTTCTCTTAGTAGGTAGCACAACAGAAACTCTTTAGGTAATACTGTTAACAGATGAGTAAAATGTTTTTCTTATCCTTTGGCTCCTAAATATATTCTCTGTCCATCTAGCTGCTATCTCTTCTAATTAACAGAAATTGCAGAATCTCCCTCCATGTGTTTTCACCCAAACTAGTCATACAGTTCCATTTTTCACTCAGTACAACAGAACTTTTGGAGTTATTTACAAAGGTAAGAGTGCTCCCACGTGACACTGAAATTGCTCAGTGTCAGTAAAATTATCTCAGCTGATGATGACTAGCAGGGATTAGTGCTGCCGCTCGAGGTAAATGATACTTGTTGAGGCAAACTTATAATCAAGACAGAATATTGGTTGCCCTGACAAGTGTTCAGTGGAGATTAGCAGTGAACTGAAGTTCATACCCAAAAGCCAAGGAATGGAGGGTCCTCTGCCTTCCCTAAGATACTGAAATGATGCTCAGAAGGTTGAGCAGAAGAGGATGGAAGTAGATGACTGCTCAGTTAGAAGCTTCTCAAATAATTTTGCAGTGTCTAAAATGGCTGTACAGGTGCTTGTTGAACAATTTGCTTTTTGACATGGCACCTCCTGGTTCCATTTCTGTCCAGACCATAAAGTTCACTCCAGAGTTGTTGTGATCATAGAGGTCTAGCGTTAGAGGTGGATATTTGGATTTTGTTTATGTGCAGTTTCATTTCAGTAATATATAAAAAATGTCCATAACATTCATAAATATAAAAAAATGTCCTTCTTTCTGGCCCAGGTTCCCAGAACACAGGCCGAAGTTCACCACCTCCTGGGTATGTTCCAGAGAGGCAACAGCGCATTGCTCGGCAAGGTTCCTACACCAGCATCAACAGTGAAGGCGAATTCATCCCAGAAACTAATGAACAGTGTGTAAGTATGAGCATTAGAGTGAGAAAAAATAAGTCCAGCTGCTAAAAGGAACTGGCTGCTGCTCTCTGAGCCCTCTTTATCACTCTGGAATATTCACTAGCTGCAGTATATTATCACCTACTGGTGCTGCTGCTTTGTTCATTTAAACTGTACTTCAAACTTATTTGTAGTTGTGCAAGTTCCAAGCCTTTGTTGGACTGCCAGAAGCATGTATGGTGGGCATTGTCTCCACCTCTGAACGAGTAGCTTACACATGTATGCTCAGGTTTCCTATTACCAGCTTTGTGTGACCCTCTTGCATTTGAAACTGCACTTTCCATTCAGAAAAGTAGGAAGTAAGGCCAAAGGGCAACTTGCAGGTGGAGGCAGCAATGCAGTAGCACCAGCGGAGGCTGTTTCTGATCCCAAGTCACTTGGGATCAAAACACAGCACAAGGTTGACTTAAACTTTTAATTTTCACAGCAGAGTCCTTCAGATGCCCAAAGCAATGTCTCAAATTTGCTATGTCCTTAAGGATTTCTGTGGAAGATGAAGGAAAAATGTACATTCTAAATAGCTTTAGACTCTCTTCTTCATGTGGACGTCCTCATGGCAAGCAGTAGTGGACTCTGATCCTCTTGCACAGCCTCTTTTAGGCATTAAACTGAACTGATGTTGCCATGTGATTTCTGTGTTGCAGATGCTGGACCCTTTAAGCAGTGCTGAGAACTCGGTGTCAGGAAGCTGTCAGTCCTTGGACAGGTCAGCAGACAGGTACAAATGTACAAGCTGGTAGGAACTTACATGCTGAAATTGAAATGCCAGTTGTATTTATGCAGAAGTCTATTTTCCATCTCATAAATTTTCTTGGAGAGAAATAGGAACTTATTTCCTACCTATATCCCAATATATTTCTTAGAAGTACATCTTAAGGCTGCTTTATTTTCTGGCAAAACCATACACCAACAAACTGGTGCTTCAGTAGCTCTGTGTTATAAATACAAAGTTGTAAAGCGTGCTGTCTGTGTGGAGCCTAGACTCGGAGTACATCTGGCTGCAGGGTATTTAAATCTCTTTTAGACAAGGCTCTACTTGTTCATTTAAAAAAAAAAAACAAAAAACAAAAACAACAAAAAACAACCTATTCTGAGGTTACAGAAATATACCATTACATTAGATTCCTGTGTCCTGCAAGATAGAATGTTAATTCCAAAGGTAAATAGAGGGGCTTTTCCTTTGATGAAGAGTTTGTCACAGTCTGATGCTCCAGATCTTTTTTCTTCTCTTTCTTTGCTGTTGGTGTTGCTTGAGGTGTTGGTGGGCAGCCTTAGATCCTATCAACTTGAATAGCAACTATGGCTTCTCAGCACCTGTAATATTTGGCTTCAGCATGCTCTTAAGATTCCTTCAAGCTGATTCCTGTATGTGCTTTTATGTCAAACACTTGAGTTTAGGTTTTGTAGCCATTCACTTCCTCCAGTCCATGGAGTTGCAAAGAAGCACTCACAGTTAACCTGTGTGCATGCATGCATTAATTTATTTGAGGATGGGGACATTGCTAATTTGTTACTTGTCCTTCTCTCACTTTTCCCTGCCTGAAGTAGAGGACAGGGCAAAAAAGCCTTTCTGGTTATTCCTTGTAAGAATGGGCATTATCTGGGGAAACTGTTGTTCTTTGTGTAGGAAAGGAATCTCATTTGGGAGTCTGAAAGCTGTATCAGGCTCCCTCCATTTCAAAAAAAAAAGTGCAAATAGCATACTTTTGGCACAGACTGAGTTTGTGTAATCTCTTAAGAGATGTTAAAGGCCTTCTGCCAAACTAGGGGCCGTACTTAGGCTTGCCTGAGGAGCCCTGCTTATTGGGGAGAAAGGCAAGGGATCAGTGTTGTAAGCAACTTTTGTGGTAATGCTCATCTGCTGCTTGTAGAGAGGAAAGTGCACGGAAGGTTTCATGAGAAGAACTCTTCCCACTCATGATAAACCACCCCGGACAGTGGTCCCCATTCTCTGCTGTCCTGTGAGCAGTATGCTGCAAGTGGTACCCTGTTCTGCTCTTCCTCTTATCCTTGATTTTAACCTTCCATTTCACATGGCTGAATGAAGCACTGGGTCACAAACCAGTGAGAAACTTAATTTCCTAAAAATATATCCTCCCCCCTTAGAAGATATTT